>NW_015112672.1:46300-63617 GCF_001443285.1 Poecilia latipinna | reverse complement strand
GAAGGCAAAAAATAAAAAAATAATTTTTCCCTTTTTATTGCCCAGTCCCCCTCTTTGGGAAAAATTTTTTTTTTTTTTTTTTTTTTTTTTTTTTTTTTTTTTTTTAGGCTTTACCTTTAACTTTTCCATTAAAATTGTTCTTTGGTTAGGTTTAAAGTCCCAAATTAGTTATTTTTTTTAATTGTTTAAATTTTATTATAAATCAAATTGAGGGCATTTTGCATAAAAAAATAATAACATCACATAGTTTTTATACAAAGCACGTCAACGATTTTTTTTAAACGCTACTTTTCTTTTCAATAAAAAAAAAGACCAATTATTCTGACTATCACGACGCGTTCCTTAAATAAACAGAAGCTCTTAAAACCGCACCATATTTGCATTGCGTGTTTAAACACAGTTCCAATTAAATCCCATCGATTTCTATCCCGGAAGAAAATGTCAGTGGATTTTCAAATGTTTCTCTTGGCTTGCGTCTATACCTCCCACTGTTGGCTGAACAAAGAGACGGAGAGGAAGGACTGTCAGCCCGTGTTGAGGGTGATTCCTCTCCTCGTTGTTTCTCGCTAACTGAGGCCATAGAATCGCAAATGTGGTCTCTCTCTCTCTCTCTCTCACTCTCTCTCTCTCTCTCTCTCTCTCTCTCTTTCAAACAAATACACTTGTTAACTTTTTTTTTTTTTTTAAATATGCATATTGCCGAATTTAGGCCTGCACCACAATCTGCATCTCAAAACGCCCCTTGCTGCATTTACATTATTGCCAAAGCAATCCACTAATTCAGTGTTTGGCCTAGAAGTCTGTTGGTTCCTGCTGCCAAAATATATGGGAAAAATACAATAGCCCAAAGCGGCACAGCTGCCAACCGCTGCAGAAGAGGCGTCTTCTTTACCAAAAATGTCTATACTGATAAATCCACATCGGCTTGGATTCGTTATCCTTTGTTCAGCGTCTTACTGCCGTCCAACTCTGCGCCATAGGCTGCTGCTGGCTTCTGCTTCACATTTTTTTTCTTTTTGCAAACGAAGGGGGAAAAAAAAAAAAAAAAAAAAAAAAAAAACTGCACGTAAATGCAGAAGAAAAACGCCTAAACCTAAACCAAACGTTCGTCCGCGTCCTTCCACCTGCACGACGAGCCGAAGAGAGACCGTGGAAGTGGATTGCAGTTGCAGTTTTTCCTCTCTTCTCGCCTCTCCCTCTGCGGAGCTGGAGCGGCCTCCACATCTCAAGCTGAATGAAGGGGGAGTTGTCCCTGTGCATTACAATGACATTCAGGGCCCATTCATTCAGCCACTGTCTAACGGTCTTTGGACAGCAAATGCACCCCCATCGGGGGGTCTCAGCCCCCTCATTACACCCCCAATCCCAACACGCAGCCTCCCACAAAAGCCTCAACAAAAGACGAGAAGAGAGTCGGCCCCAGTTGTGCGAGCTGCGGCCCCTGGACTTTTGAGGAATGCTGGGAACATCGCCCCCCCCCCACCCCCGCGCATCTGAATTACATCCAGAAACGTCCAGTTTCAACACAAGCTTTTCCAAATAAATTTATTATCGTAGTTGTACGCTTCTTCAGTCTCGACACCTTCACCTTTCACCAGAAGCAGAGGGATATGCTGATCAAGTCCCGCAAGGTATTTAGAAAAGTTATAAAAGTTGGCGCTAAAAGAAGGAAATAATTTTTGACTCTAACTTACAAAAAACAATCGGTGAAACAATTAATATACCTACTCGAAAGTTACTTGCAAGTCTCACTTTTTTCAATACAGACTTCATCAGTGCATCCAAAACAGTAAAACATTGTAACTTGAGGGATTATGTTTTAAAATTATTTTTTATTTTATTTTATAACACTTCTTTTTTTTCCCTCATTGAAGACTTTTAACTTTTTCAAAAATATTATGTGTCAATAACAACAACAACAACAACAACAACAATAATAATAATAATAATAATAATAATAATAATAATAATAATAATAATAATAATAATAATAATAATAAATGTCTAACTTTTACCAGAGTCAAGTGATACCATTGGAAAAAGTGTCCCGATCTGGGGAGACACGTTTCCCAGGAAAATCATACGGATTTCTGAAATGTTGTTGAAGGCCCGAATAGGCACAGCTGGGCGTCTGCTCATGGGGCCATTCATCAGGAGGAGAGAGGGTCAGGGCTGCAGCCCAGTGGGCAGCTCTGCACCATGTGCTCGTTATGCAGACACACAACCTATATGGCCTACTCTATAACCAAACCCACATTAAACACAGGGAAAACGTAGTCTGAGTCTGGAGAAATCACTTATGCGATTCCTCAAGATAAACAACACATTTAGACCTTTAGTATTTAGAGATAAAGGTCTAAATGTGTTACATATGTATATATAACACTTTTAGTGTGTGATATATATATATAATGATAAATATATAAATATGATAAATATATAATGATATATATATATATATATATATATATATATATATATATATATATATATATATATATATATATATATATATATATATATATGAGGACCGCAAGGACAGCAGCAAAATCAAAACTAAATTCATTCTCCAGGATATTTAAAACAGTAGGCGAATTTATCAAAGAGCAAGTCACCGGCGCATTTTTGCCAAAAAATAAAAAATAAAATAAATAAATAAATAAAAATAAACTCCCACACTTTTATACCGGCGCTGCTACATGTTTTGAGAGGCGTAGAGAGAAGTGTAACTTTGCAAACATTTCTTAAGTGTGGAGAGCCAGAAGGACCCTCCAGCATTGTCCACCAGGAGAAAGAGAAACACGTTGACAAAGGAAGCCATTGTTCCCGGTGAACAATTCAAGGGGCCTAGTAAGCTGTCCTCTGCGATCAGGCAGCCGGCCGCTGATCTGAATGCAAGGGGCCACTCTGAGGAGAAATTGTAATATACGGCGAGGTATACCGCAAACACTGGTCTGTATTAAAGCCCGCAAGCTTCTGTACACACGCACTCAGTGGACACACGCAGAGAGGTGAGTCTGGACATGCAGGAATCGTGCATGTGCTTTAAATGGAACATGCTACACCTGCTCACATGAGTAACCATTATTAATTTTTACAGCCTCTGTAGTGCTTGTGTGTGTTTTTCCACACATTTTGCATCAAATTTATCACCAAATAGTAATTATTTTTTTTATTCCAACCCTTGTACTCAGGTGTGCTACTTTAGAAGTGTGCTGTGCGGACAAAATACAATATACTGATATGTGATATATGATCATAGAGCAATAGAAAAATAATGTGGGCTTATTGAAATTTACATTTAACACCTGCTCAAAGATTGTTATTGTGGAAAAATAGTTATTAATATAATTTAAGCACAACATTATATAATTTTGTGCTTAAAAAATTAAGAGAACATTTCAAAATTTTGTGAACCTCAAGCGTCACAGTCCAGTGTGCAGGTTCCTGTTTATTTTTGCTTAATAAAAACAAAAACAAAACATCTTTGAACATTTGTTCAGAATTATTAGAAGGATATCCTAACTTGCAATGCTGTGCTACAGTGACTCAAAAGCACATTTTTTTCCCCTTATTCCATTAAATATCCATTCCACTGTGTTTTTTTTTTTTTTTTGGCAGAAGAATGAATTGCTATTTGTCCCTGGCTTTGCGCACTCCCTATCAATAATGCCGGGCCGACTTCCACTGGTTGAGGTCAGCGTCAGTACTGATGTAGAGGTCCTTGACTCTATCTGATAAATGTCATGAGCTGTTTGCATTGATCTGCTTGTCACGCAACTTGCAGAAAAAGAGTCATTATCCTGTCTGTTTCTGTACAATTATTGTAAGCTTGAACGGCAATTGAATATTTAAAATCCCCCTTGAAGGTGTGTCAGTGGGTATACATGTTAGAATCTCTGGCTAAAAAAACGGCTATAAGACATTTTGATTTTATTAAGATTCAGGCAGGTTTTTGTGATCCTCTTACAGATTAACAAAAAAAAAAATGCACTATTTTATTTTCAAATAAATAAAGACTTTGAAATGTATTGGTGCTCTCACTTTATACATAGTATTTGTCTGGGTCTTGTGCTCCTGCCCCAGCTAGAGAGGAAATGTATCAGGACACAATTTTGTGGACATTCATTACTGAATGCTGTATAACAAGTCAAATCCCAGTGCGTGATCACAGTAGCTGCACAGACCTTTCTTTGTGTGTGTGTGTGTGTGTGAGTGTGTGTGTGTGTGTGTGTGTGTGTGTGTGTGTGTGTTCATCTGGCATAGAGGAGAGAAGTAATACCAGAACTGAGGTGAGTTTTACACAAATCTTTAGCGTCAGGCGTTCACATGAAAACAAAGGCACACGCTTAACCTCCATTCAAAGCATTGCTCTTACTGATGCTCATTTGTGCCCAGCGGATGACACACACACCTACACACATGCACACACACACACACACACACCACAACATGTAAAGCTGCAAACAGTTCAATAAAGTTATGTGCAGCCTTTCCCTTCCACAGGCTAAGCCTCACTTTGGTCTCATGTTCACAGCACAGCGCTCCTCATCGCTGTCAGTTAACCCCACAATTAACCCACACCTCAGCCAAACATCATTAGGGAGCGAAAGGAAGCGAAACAGAGACGGAGATTTGCAAAGATAAGAAGGAAGAGAAGGGAAGCAGTGACATGCATCTCTCGGAAATTAACGATGACTCATAGCAAATTGCAAAAAAATACAACAAGTCTGTTTATTTTTTATTGCTTTGAACTTTTACTCTTTATTCCACGCACCAATCAATCTTTTACCTATCCTGCTGCGTCAAACGTTCCGCATTGTACATATATCGTAATTATTCCTCATGCATTTCTTTGATAGGGGATGATTAATCTACAATAACCATACAGCATCACCCCATGACCTCTCCCATCCCCCCACACTTTATTTTGCAGACTGGGAGGTTTGGACGTTGGGAGTATCAGAGAGGTTTTGCATACAGCTGTATTCAAGCACAGTGTAGCCTCACTGACAGCTGATAGAGATTTGAAAATATATTTTAAAAATGAAAATTTTTCATGCCGTTTTTAAAAAATGATTAAACAATAAAGCATTTGAAAAAATTGGCTTAGAGGGTTTAATTTCTTGCACTTAGAAAATGGACAATAGACGTTAATAGACACAGTCAAACAGTGATGGTTTCTTGAATAAATGATCCAACCCCCCTCCACTCTCCTCTGACCTTATTGACGGGTGTTATATATTTAAATAATCTGTAGTGAGTATAAAAATATTAATCTACTTTGCATCTGTCTACATATGTTTTTGTTTTGTTTTGTTTTGTTTTGGCTGACATCGTCAGTATTCAAAATTTGCTCATTCTTCCCAAGTAAAATGAGGATTTCATAAATCCTAACCTAAACTAGATCAGGTTTGATTTAAATTATTTAATATTTTGAAGAAGAGATGATCAGAAACATTCTTGATTCCCTGAAATTAAACAAAATGACTTATGAATTGAATTTAGAACCAAATAAGCATTTCAAATCAGATACCAACTTCAGCAACACTAAGCTGGACATATATCTCTCATAATAAAAAAATAAATAAAAGAAACAAAAAAAAATGGTTTGACTTGTCACAGACAGACCTTCTTTTCTTTTCTTTTTACTTTTTAATATATTGCACATGACAGAATGCCACCTGGGTGTTGAACCATATTTCTAATATAAAGAACAGCCGCTGCCAGAGTTAGTCAAGAAGCTGTAGTCCATGGCACATTGATATCTTTGTTTGTTTGTGTAATGTAACAGACAAAATCTGAAGCCCACTTATCAAAAAAAGATGACAAAAGTCAGTAGGACTTCATAAAAGACAAATATTAAACTGTTTACAGAAATAATCTTCAAGTTGCAAATTGCAAGTCCAGATGTAGTTCATCTATCTAATCCACCTGGCATCGATCTTTAGCGGTAGTTCTTTTGCCATTTTCACTTCCAGTCTTCTTCTTGAGCAACATCTTTAACCTCATGACGCCAAATGTATATTTTTTGATACACACATTTCTGAGATCTGTACCAGAGTTGGCACTTTCATCCAAAATTGCTGCATCACATCGTATTCTTGTCTACCAGATCCTATATGTTCTTTCTCAGAAGCAAAGATTTTATGGAGCACGTAGTCCTTTTTAAAAAAATGATTACAAACATTTGAGGAAAATACCTTTAGTGCAATCTAACAAAATACAAGTTGTAATGTTATATTAAAAAAATTATGTGGTGAAAATGTTTGCATATAGTGCGATATGTTAGGTACTCAGGCTTATATTACGGTTTGATACAGTAACTATTTTCAGTGAATTTCTACCATGAGTCTTTTTGAATGCACACAATAGTAAATGGACTTAAAGTGCCTTATTCTAGTGTGACATTCACCCAATCGGACTCACCAACGTGAGTGCGTGCATATTTAACATGTGCGTGTTAAATTCAAAACACTCGGCTCAGAATAATCTGGTATTATTCTTATTATAACTTACTTGTGTGAACGTTTGAGATATTGAACTAAAAATGAACCAATGTGTTAAGGATTCATTAAAACAGTGAAGTAGCTTTTTAATTTACTGCCAAATTTGAAACGGCAGTCAGATACAACCTTTGACATATTTCTTTTAGTATTTTCACTGTAATTTTTTAATTTATTTATTAATTTTTTTTTTTTTGTTAAAGCCACATGCAAACAAGAAAAACTGCCAGTGCACAACTGAGTGATCATTTTGAGTTTTTTTCAATGTTTTTGGTGAACTTACTAAAGCCGTGCCACGAGTCAGTCAAATGTTACCAAATACGGTGGTTGCAGTCGTGGGGTTATAGTTCAGCCGTTCTTTCTGGTCCTTGTTGATGCTACGCTGTATATTAAAGTGTGTTTCGCTGCAGCAGTGTGGAGTATCTGGGAGGGAGAACTGTTTCGCCCCCCGTAAGAAGATTAGAGATGATTGGTTTTATTGACCAGCCTACACCTCGGTTATCAGGGCGACTCTCAGAGCATGGAGTCGCGCTTTTGTCTGGCCCTCATTGTTCTTCTCAACCCGAGACCCTGGGCTGATATGAATTTGATATGACAGTAAAGTGCCAATTATGTACATATGTACGAGGCCTCACACTCTACCCCACCCCTCGCTCCCTTTACAGCTCTGAAAAGCCCGAGACGTGAGGAAGAGAGGGCCGGAAAGAGATAAGGTGAGTAGAAATAATGGTAAGAGGGTTAGCAAACTGGTCTTGGGTGCAAATTGCAGCAAGAATCTTGTGTTGTCCTTATATTTATTGCAGAATGTCTGTACTTGCTTTTTTTCTACTAGATCTCCTTACCTTACCTATATGTACCCAAAGTTTCTGAAATTAACACATTACAATCATAGATTTATTTAATACGCAGTTGATTAAATGAATGGTTTTCTTTAGGTAACATCTGTAAATATAGTCAGCCATCGCAGCTATTTTTTTGTGTAATTAAATAAATTTGACCTATTCCATTTACGCCAACTTGCACGTGACTGACTTCAAAGTACAAAATATAGTTATTTGCTATATTTCTGTTTGTATTTATAAATTGCATGTGTGTGGACTTGAAGTAGCCTGACATCAAAAGTTGGAAAAGATGCGCAAGTCTGTCTCTAATTTCCTTTTATTACTCTCTTCCTATTTTCTCCCCTCTTTTATGCACTCGACTCAGAGAAAAGGTGTTAAATCATCTAAATCATTCCCAGGCTATTATATCCAATTAATGCCTCCTCATGGTGTTTTATTGTGTTATAAACTGCTATTGCTTGTGGTTCAGTAGACAAACACAATGTGTGTCTGTGCCGCCTGCCACCGGGGGCTTGCTGTAGCCGTGCTGGGGAGGGAACGGAGGAGGCGGGAGGCAGGGAACGCGGTGCTGGAGGTGGTGGGGGAGGACTTGGCCACTGCCCATGGGGGCCCTGGCCACTCTAAATCAGTTAGTTTTGGAGGAGATCCTGGTCGGCTTTTTAAGAGGGTCCATTATAGGCTTGTTAATGCCTCAGCCGAGGGGGAAACACTGCTAACTGCACTCAATTCTCTGTGCACTCTATCTTGGTCTCGCTCTCCCTAACAAACAAATACACCTGCAAACAACTCCCATTTTCTTCTCCTTTTCTGTTTTCCCTATCATTTTGTGTGGGTTTTCTTTGGATTCTGTGTCTTCTGGCCTTGTGTTCTTACTCCATGCACTCGGCTTTACCCCGAGTCTCCTGATCATGAATTTCACGGTTCCGGCCTTCACTGAGAGCATCACAAAAATCCGAAAGTCTTCCCATTTTCCGCCGTGGCCTGTCTTCTATGAAGCCCAGTGAGTTTTTATTTTTATGTTAGCGTTTTTTTTTTTTTTTGAGAAGCTATGACCATATGTAACTGTATATGTCTGTGCATGATGTAAAATGTATTAAGCTGATTGAGGGCTTCTTTGAAGATAATTTTGAATGCTTGGGAGGGATAGGAGGGGGTTTGTGGACTGTGGTATTTCATATTTAGGACAGTGTGCAAGGGGGTCTTTTGAGAGACGGTGTGTGTGAAATTTTAATTCACACTATAAGTGCGAAGCGGCTTAGTTCATTTATCACTGCTAGCAGATACCCAGAGAGTGAGCTTAACTCCCAATAGGTCTCCTATCACATCGAGCTCTAGAGGATAACAACAAACCTCAAAACTAAAAATAAAAAAAAAAAACTGCAAAGTTCATAAAGGAACTGTGACTTTATTGTTGTTTGTGCCATTTTTTTTCCTTTGTTATATTTGTAGTTCTTCTCGTGAAAATGCATCACACTTGCTCTTGCTTCTGCTCAGCTCTGTTTGCGGTACAAACTCCAAGCTTCAGCATTGCTACACCTGAGGTGCAAGCTAATGTCCTCCATCGCCGCATTCTGAACTGTTGTCAAGGAAAGGTGCCTTACGGTCGCCCTGGAAACCATGCCTCCCAGCATTCTTTGTGTGAGTGACAAGAAGAAGGTGTGACAGAGTCAGGTCTTTGTGTGGAATGGGTATCTCAGGAGCTGGACGGATATGAAATCGCCTTTTCATCATGTAATGACCTAAAAAAGTTCCTATTATTATTATTATTATTATTATTATTATTATTATTATTATTATTATTATTATTATTATTATTATTATTATACATTTACATTCAGTTTTAATTCTAATAAAATATACTAACAATCCCCAATATGATTGCCACCAAATAATTTTTCCGTTTTAAGATGGAACCACAACTGGCTACCATGACTGGTGCAGCCTGCATGCGTCCAACCCCCACCTTGGATAAGTAAAAGACAGAAACTGGTTCAGAATCATCTGCTGTTTATGTGTTGTTTAGTAGTGATAAGGCCACTTTCACAGTTTGCACACTGCTGTAAATATGTGCCAGAATGGATGTACACACACGCGTGCACATCCTTCCAGACTGACTCTTACATTTTAGATCTTCCCTGCGCGGGCGCATGTGTCAGGGTGTTTGCTCGGGCTTCAATCTCGGCCACCTGATAAACGGCGAAACCAATAACTGATAAAAGTATCAGACAAGACGCAGAGCTGTCCGCTGAGCACCTGGAAATGGACCTTTTCCTGAACACTGACCAGATAAGCAAAATCTGAAATAACTGACTCCAGGGACACCTGCCAGGTCTTACTGATAGGTGCTATAACTCTCGTTGGAGTCTTTCGGATTAGGTGGAGTCCAGTGAATTCTTGTTTTATTTTTTTCTTGTAATAGAATTTCTTAAATACGATGCACCTTTCATGAAACACACTGTAGCAGCAGCATGATACAAGCTGCACGTTTTTCTTGGCTTCATATATATTTCATGTCTACAACCCTCACTTTGAAAATTTTTAAAGTATTAATGCCTCTTTAACCCTTTTAGAATTACAATGCATTTGGAAAGTATTCACAGCACTTCACTTTTCCCACTTTTAGTAACATAAAAGCCTTGTTTAAAACCAGTGTTAAATTAATTAATTTAATTAAAATTCTACACACAAAAACCCCATTACGACAACGTTTTTGAGTGTTTTGCCACTTTAGTAAAAATAAAGAAAACCAAGAAATCACATTTACATAAGTATTCACAGACTTTGCTTTAACAGTTTCCATGGATCACATTTGAGAAGCGCCTACAACTTAAATAGAATCCAGCTGTGGTAAATCGAGTGAATTGAAATAGATTTGGAAAGTCTGTCTAAGGTCTCGGAGTTGACAGTGCAGGTCAGAGCGCAAAAAACGTTAGAGACAGGATTAATTCCTTGAGGTACAAATCTGGGGAAAGAAAACGTTGGCTGCTTCGAAGGTCCCAATGAGCTCAGGGGCCTCCAACATACATAAATCAAAGAAGTTTGGAACAGGGACTCTTCCTAATCAGGGAGGTGGCAACGAAGTCGATGTTCAGCCTTTCAGACCTCCAGCATTCCTCTGTGAGAAACAAGAACATTCCAGAAGGACAACCACCAATCAGACCTGAATGGTAGAGTGGCCAGATGAAAGGCACACCTTAGTAAAAGGTACATGACAGCCCATCTGATGGTTAACAGAAGGCACCTGAAGTAGAAACACAATTCTCTGGTCTTGTTAGACAAAGGTCACCGCCAGGCCAAGACCATCCCTACAGTGAAGCATGGTATTGGGAACATCATGCTATGGGGATGATTTGCAGCAGCAGAAAGTGGCAGACTGGTCAGGATAGAGCGAAAGATGAATGCAGCAATGTACAAAAACATCCCGGATAAGAACCAGAGCAGTTTTGACCTCAGCACAGAGCCAAGATCTCAAAGGAGTGGCTGGGAACATCCTGGGAAGACCAAGCCAGAGTCCCGACTTGAATCCGAACATCTCTGGAGAGATCTGAAAATGGCTGCACAGATGCTACCCATCCAACCAGATGGATGAAGTACTGCAAAGAAGAATGGGTCAAATTGGCTAAAGATAGGTGAGCTAAGCTGGTGGCATCGTGTTTGAAAATACTTGAGGCTGGAATATCTGCCAAGGGTGGATCAGCAAAGTGTTAAGCAATAGCTGTGAAAACTCACGTAAATGTGATTCCTTGGTTTTCTATTCTATTCTCAAAAACTGTTTCGACATTGTTGTAATGGGGGTATTTGAGTGTAGAGTTTTGAGGAAAGAAATTAATATAATTTGAAATAAAGCTGAAACATAAAATTTGGATTTCTACATGCGCTGTAGTCACAATATAGCAGACTTCATTGGATTTCATTGGGACTGTGTGTTATAGTTTAACACAAAGGAGCACAAAATAAAAAAAAACAAAACAAGATGACACATGGTTTTCAGTGTTTTTACAACAAATCTAAAAAAAGAGTGATGTGCATTTCTATCCAGGCTCCCTTGAGTCAATGGTTTGTAAAGTATTGGTGAAATTATAGCTGCCAACCTTTAAGGGTGTGTTTCTTTGCTGTCCATTCTTCAATGCAAAACAGCTGAAGGTCAGTCAGGATGGAGAATTTTTGAGCATACATTTTCAGGACCATTTTAACACATGATCACAAAAAAAAAGTCTCCATATTTACCGTGATTGTATAAATGGAAAATATTTTTCCCCCTATCTAAAGTATTTTGCCTCTTTTGACATGTTTTTTTTTTTATTTTTTTAGGATTGCCCAGTACTCAGCTCCATTCATCTTCCCATCGTTTCTTTGTGCCCGCTAAAGGAAGGCATTCCCACAACTTAATGCTGCCACTACCATGTTTCACACTGATGATGGTCCATTCAGGGTCATCTGCTGTGTTTGTTTACCACCACACATACACACACACACACACACACACACACACGCTCACACACACACACAGAATTTTGCATGTAGATAAAAAAGTTTAGCTTCGGTCTCAGGAGAGCCAGAGGATCTCTGTCTCCATGTTTTCTGTGTGTCCTAGATGGGTTGTGACGAGAGGCAAAAACACGACTTCTCTAACTTTTCTGCCTGTTGTTTCTCCATTTAAAAAAATAAAAACTGATTTGTAGAGCGCTGCACTGCAGCTGTCACCTCCAAACGGAGTCGTGGATTTCTGCAGCTCTTCCAGAGTTACAATGGGCCTCTTGGCTGCTTCTCTGATTAACTCACCATGTCTCAGTAGGTTTGAAGTTATGTCAGACTGTTTATATTTTTAAATAGGTTTTCACCAATAATGCGACTCCTGTCTTTCAACTTCATGGTTGTGTATTACTTTGCATCTAAAATCTCAGTAAAATACATTGGTGTTTGGGGAAAAAAGTTAAAGGGTGTTACGTCTTTTACAAGGTATTTTAATGTTGGTGGCTGACGGCACTTCACTGAAAACTTTAGGCTAACAGCAAACTTCTCACCCTTCTCACTTCTCAGCCTCCAAGAGCCACAATGTTTTTAATCTTTTAACAAATGCTCCATTAATCAGAAATCCCCCACATCCTCACATTTTCCCACCCTATTATCATTATTAGCATCTCATCACCACTTTGTCATTAGCCGCCTCTAATGGTGCCTGCGTTGTTTCCCTCGTTTTACAGTCTCTGTTGTGGCTTCAAATGTTTTCCTTCTCTATTTGTTTTTGATTAGTTGGGTTTCTGCATTAGACGTCATTTGCTGCCGTCTCGAGCAGACCTAAGGTACATTCTGTGAGGTTCATTTGATGCTCCATTTGTTGTCAGTCTTATGGGAAGAATAATCTTTGAGTGCATGGGTCTCTGACTTCCTCCCATCTCTCCAAATCTACATCTTAAAATAGACTCAAAACCTATTTTAGTCTTGCTCTCATCTTTTTTTCACCCCCTGATCTTCTGCTTTGACTCTTTCCATTTGACCAGGCAATTTTTTTCCCATTAAGCCTTTCTCCTGTGTTTTTGACTTCCATTGTTATTTTTTTTCCATCATCCATTTTTAGAGCAGTTTTATCACTTATTTTGCCCATTAGCCTACTTTGTTCCCCTCTGCTCAGTTCTCCTCTCCATCCTGCATGCCTCAGCAGCCTCTCTGTCCTGCCTGTCTGTGTTGGCATGAGCCTTGCTGGCTCTGCACCCGCCTGCCCACACTTTATGCTGATTGGACCAGCTGTTCCACTTAAATTCACCATGGCAACCACAACCGTCGCTTAGCAACCCCGCTCTTCTCCCTGATTCCTGCCATCGTTCTCCACAGGCAGAGGGAGAGCGAAAGAGAGAAGAAGAGATTGAAAATTCCCTCAGATTTGTGCGTGCATGTGTGTGTGTGTATGTGTGTGTGTGTGTGTGTGTGTGTGTGTGTGTGTGTGTGTGGGGGTGTGTGTGTGTGTGTGTATGCATGTGTGTGCGTGTGCGTTTGTGAGCTATACATGGACATGCTTGGCTCCTGTTGTGTAACTCAGAAGGGAATGTGTTGTGTGAGCTGATAAGATGGTTAAAACCAGCTAGTGTTTGCCACAGGGACCATTGGTTAACTCTGTGTAAACTGGTTAAAGTGGGTAAATCAGATTTATATATATATGTGCCTGTGTCTGTCTGCTCGCGAGTGCGTGTGTGTGTGTGTGTGTGTGTATGTGTCATCTTGTCTCCCGTTGACCAGACTTGTCCTCTCAGGCGTGATGACAGTAAGGGTGCATGAACACTCAAGCTAAAGAATTCATGGCACTGCTGCTCTCAGAGGCCTCACTGTCAGTGTAGCCCCATGGCCTCCGCATACTAATCCAACATACTGGATAAATGGACTTGGCGTGGGCCACTTTGTAGTTCGGGGTGTACCATGTTTGTAAAATAGTCTGTTTCAAGATCATAAAAAAATGTCTTCGAAAGGTTCTGCAGTTTAAAGGCTGCCTCTATAAACATTTGGGAAAGAATAGTTTGCTCTCAGGAGTTCAGTAAATTTGAGATTGGCAGCAAAAAAGAGTCTTTTAAAAAACTTCTTGCTGCTAAATGTCTCACAGTCGACTGTTAGTGGTATTAAGACAAAGTGGAAGCAATTGAAAACAACAACTCTGACACAGATGGATGCTGAGGTGTCCAGCTTTCTGCAAGTTTCAGATTCTCTCAAGAACGATGCACAAACAGCGTCATGCAATAGGTTTCCAAGGCCAACCAGCTGGATTAAAGAAAATTCGCACAAACGCACGTCAAAGCCTTGTAGGAAGCTTCCACAGAAGAGTCGAAGGTGCAACCAATAAAAATAGGATGCATGAAGGTGGATATTTTGGCAATATAGTGAAATGTATCAAAACTGAACACTGCATAACAAATTTCTTTAGATAGAAATAGAAATTCCTTTATTTGTTGTCCCATAATGGGGAAAGTTTCCATGCAAAGGAAAGATTACACCATACGTTTCAAGATATGGGGAGATTTAGGAAATTTACTAAAATTAAGATGTATTTATATGCACATTTAGCCTTATATTGTTCATACTTCTTTCTCAAGGTTGTCATATAATAGGAATTTTCCTAAGCTGGACACAGAGAGAGAGAGCTGAAAAAAACCCCAGCAGAAACCAGGCTGAGTAGACATTCTGCTCTGACATGTTGTTATCCACCTGTTTTACCCAGGGAAGATTACCCAGCTGCTAACAGACTCTTCCTGCAGGCTGGGAAAGAGGCCCATGGTCAAGTAATCCCACAGATCATCCTGGGGAGAGCACCACACTTGCCCTCACCTCTCATAATTGGATGTTATACAAGCCCAAAGTTGTTGTCTGGCTTGTTCCCACTTCACTTCTTTGTCATACAAAGATTAAAAACCTCTTCAAAAGCCTCTGCGAACTCTGCTTTATTCCCTCTGCACATGCCTAATGTGGGTTTTTGATGAGGGTGTACACACCCTATTATTTATGAGTTTATTTTAATGCGCGCTCAGTTTCCTCTTCTTCGTCTATGGAGAGATCTGCCTGGCTTGCTAATTAATCTGAGCCACAGAAACAGGATCAAACATGGATCGTACTGATGTATAATTATCTCTGATCAAACATTTCCTAGAGCAAGTCTGCTCGCAAACACCGCAAACAGAAATGAGAAGGTAAGTTTGGACCTTCGGACTTTGGGTTTGAGTCAGAAGTTTACATACATTTGCCACTGACGCTCAACTCGTGTAAATTTGCGGTTTGATTTGCTGAGTTACTAAGTTTGCTTTTTTATTCTAAAACTGTAGAACTGAAAGACAAACTATGCGCCATGAATGGCTGTGAAATCATAAAGAACGCACTCAATGATATTGAATCTTAATGTACCGACCAGTAAAATGTCAAGTCTCTCAACGTCATGCTTGTGATCATGAATGACTGCAGACAGCTTCTCTGTGATGATATTCCGATGTCAGAAATAAATAAATTAACTCTGGCCCGTTAGAAACTGGAAGTTACAAGAATGATGTGGATTTGAGAAAAAAAAAAAAAAGTTTTTTTTATTTCAAAAACAGCTAGAGGAATAATAAAAATCTCTTTGAGCCTTTCCTCAAAATGTACAGAGTTCTGGCTGTTGATATTACAAATTGTGTGAAAGCTATTGAAAGGTGTAACCACTTTGAAGACTGCAATAAACCCCATTCCTGTGGAGAACTGCTGCAGCAACATCACTTCTGTAACAACCAATGAGGCTTGGCTTTCTGATAATCTTTCAACATTTTTCTTTAGACTTTGGCAGCAGTAGTTTTACTCATTGTAAGCTGTTTTTTTGTGTTCCTTTTGCTTTTTTTGTCACTTTTCTATGGCCTTCCATTAATACCATTCAGGAGGGAATTAGGAGTTTTATCCACCAGAAATGAATTGCAAAATGTGTCTATCAACTCCAAAAGAAAAACCAAAAGACCTTATGAAGATTTTGGCTGACCCCGGTAAGAGTGGATTAAAAGTAGGTTAAAAAGAGAGATTACATTTAGCAAATGCAGTCAGGGTCACAGATCTTAATTTTTGCAAACATGTCCTGTGCTCTGATGAAACTAAAATTGAAGTGTTTGGTTATAATGACCTGTAATAACCTTTGCTACATTTGTTATGGACCTATGGCAGTATCTTGTTGTGTGGTGCAATAAAAAAATAAATATGATAAAAAAAGAGATGAACATTATATAGAAATATTAAAGCAACGTCTCAAGGCACAAGTCAAGAAGCAAAAGCTGAGACACAAATAGGTCTTAATAATGGACATATAGCGTTAGGCACACAGGAAGTGAAGTGGTTTTCACAAAGCTTTGATCTGAGTTCTATAGAAAAATTGTGTAAAAGGTTTGTAGACGAGGCTAACAAACCAGACACCAATTCTTTCAAGAAAAATTGGTTGAACTTATAGCAAACATAGCAGCTTTACATTCTATGTTTTAAAGGCTTTTTCTACATTTAAGAGTTTAAGTTGTAAGACTTAAACTCTTAAAAACAAGAGTTTAAGTCTTTTTTTCCCAAACCACACAGATGCAAATACACACAGATGACTCTGCTTGGACAGCCCTAAAAGCAGAAAGACGTACAAAGTGATTGAAAAACAATGGCGGTAAAAAAGGCTTTACGAAATGAGTGATTTGTATTTACTGTTATATGTATAGCTTATTGGAGGATGAATGGATACTGTTGGTCATTGAGAAAGGTTTGCAGAGAAGCTGCCATTGGGCCTTCCAGGATTTAAAGCAACATTTGGTCCTTTGTATCAAAATGGGGCTGCAACACAAATCTGCTTGTTTAGAAAGTTGGAGTTTTAAAGCTGAATATAAAATATTTACCTCTTAAAGGCCGCTGATGTTTCTCCAGAGGAAACATTATCAAAAGAGGCGCATCAGACGATGAAGAAATTCTCACGTGTGTCTGCTTTAAAAATAAGAAAAAAATGTTTACTTGTTGTTTTGCAGCACAGAAAAACAATTACATCTGTCAAACTTTTCTTAGCTACGTTAACAGCAATTGTTTCATTCTGCATTAATGTCAGAGGACCCATATTTATAACACTACAAACGTTTTCTTGGATCTTCTTTGCCAAACCCTCTTCCTTGTTTGACAGATCCTACTATATTCTGTTCATTCATTTTTCATTCCTTCTTGTTTGGACATTTTGGAGTCCTGCTGTGTTCAGGAGGATAAAAGAGAATATTTTTGAAAGAAAAAAATGGGCAAAGAAGAAAGTCTTTACTTGACTTTGTGACAGCCTTAAGTGATACATTGACTGTTGTGACACTTTATCTTTGTTATAAAACTATATAATGGAAAATCGACCCTGTCCTCCAAGTTCAGGACCTTATCAGCAGGATGGTGCACTGGACAGAAAACTGCACTCATGTGGGTGCATATGAAATAAAAGCAAAAAGAGTAAAGACTAGGAGACTTCATTTTCCT
>NW_015112672.1:34393-43003 GCF_001443285.1 Poecilia latipinna | reverse complement strand
CTATAGTGGCAGATGGCAGGAGCATACTGCCGTATGTGTTACCTTTCCGAATGACGCGCAACATGTACTGTTTCCTATAGACAACCACAGAGAGACGGCAGCTGTCCATCTTTTGGACCACACCGCCCTGCAAAGGGCAAAAGACACGCATTTCCCTAAACCCAAACCTGGGGAAAATGTTCATAGCACTTACTTTAAGATACTTTCAGATGATACTTTAAGATGAAATTTAATTATGGTAAAATTATAAAATATGTGAGAACAAAAGCTGCTTTTTGAAAAAAAAATTTGTCATTTACATGCTTGAACCATTCCATTGTTCTACGATAAGGTAATAATATATTTGAAAATTTGAATCAAAATGTATCTGAAAAGTACAACCATGACGATAATAAACTGAACGCAAAAAAGTAAAGAAATTTCTGTTTGATTGACAATTTCTGTGATGTAACAGCTTTTTGGTAAAATAGCTTATAGTTTTGGAAAGGCTGCCTGTTTCTCTTTATATTTTTTCACATTTGTAAAGAAAATGTGCTTGTAGCCCAAGCACCATAGTTGAGTATGTGTGTTGCACCCATGACAAAACTTTTCAAATCTTCTGCAATTGCCACACAGCATTTGGTAGAGGTAGTGTGATGCTGTGGGGCAGCATCTGGAAGATGATGAAGAGTCCGAGTATCGCCCAGCTTTCCTGAGTCTGCAGCTTTTGTGAAAAATAAATTCAGGAGTTTCCTGAAGATACAACACATCCATTTGGTCAGACATTGCTGTAAGATGGCATCCCATTCTTCATAGAGCATTTCTTGCAAGTCAGTCAATATTGTTGTGTTTGTTACTCTGGCATAAGGAGTTTACCCAGGGCCCAGGGGTTGAGGCTGACTCCAGACATGTTGCTCCCACCTCTCCACTGCTAAACTCTGAATGTACTCTCTGTTAAACACAGCTATGTGGGGGTGAACTCTGACATCTTAGTGGGCAGATTTCAGTTCCTAAGAGTGAAGATGTGAGCTTTGGGAATATAGTTTCACTCATAAATCCCCTCTGCACTGAGATCTCAGAGATAGGAGGAAATAAACAATCCCCCCCACCACACCTCTATTTTCTAAGATATTTTTTTTTTCTTTCTTTCTTTTTTTTTTCTTTTTTTACCACAAAATTGTGATAATCTAAAAATAAAAACAAGTTTTCTTACTTTTTGGGCAAGTCATTTTATATAAGTATAGCTATTTTACAATCTTTGAGTTGTTTTTAATAGCAGTTTTAATGAATAAAAGATTACTTCCCCTTCGTGATGCATGAAAATGATAGATTTTGTATTAACTGTTGTCGACTTACAGCCAAGCCAGAGGTTAATGTGAGTGTTGCTCATTGTCTCCTGTTTTTTTTCCTCTGTGATGTCATTAACAGGAGTCAATGCCATGGCCCGACACTGCTGAACTCATTGCTACGTTCTTCCCGTTGACTCTAAAGTCATTCACTGCTGCTGCCTCATCTCACATCACCTTCAGCTCCGTCTGTCATTCATGGAACGTCTTGGAGAGGATGATCATCCTCACAAACAGACCTATTTGTATCTGTGAAAACATAACAGAAAAATCTCACTTCAAGCACATACCACTGGAAAGACTTTGCACTTTTACTGAATAAATACACTTACAAAAAGAAACCAAAAAAACAATAGCTGCTGCATTCGTTTCCAAATATCATTCTGTTAACAAAAATTTGAATTTCTAAAGTTTCTTTTCCTAATTAATTTGCAGAGACACAGATGTATTAAAAAACTCAGAAACACTAAGTTAAGCTCATGCCGAACACATAAATGTATAACAAAGCAGGATTGTGTTGACCTGTGTTTGTTAAGTTTATGTAAGGGTTTATTTTTGAGGCCTAAAGCATGTTTGGAAATACCTCTAAATGCAGCATTCAGTTCAAAAAGCTAGCGTCAAAGATGGTTCACTCTGCAGTTATTATAAACATTTGGATGCAACTTGTGCCATTATAATGTCAAAGACTCCAGATGTATAACTGTATTGTTTTGAGACGTCGATTACTTTGATTCTCAGATTTCTAAATTCAGCCAAGTTAAACATGGTTGGGTCCAGAGGACATTTAATTCCTGATGCCAAATGTGGTAATGTAGAATATAGAAATATGTAATAAAAACAGAATACATAAACGTTTAGTCTGAACTGAGTAAGATAAAGCTAAGAAATACCACTCGGTGTTTCAAGCTGTTAATTAAATTCTTTTGCTTAGAGTATTCTGTACATAAATTGCCACATATATCATCTTTTCCGACCACACTGCATATCTGATTGCAAAACACATTCTTTACGGCTTCGACAGAGACACCGTGGGGCGGCGGTGGCACTCCAAGACAGGGCTCATCAGCGTGTCTTCTTTAAAAGCAAGGAGCGTTGGTAGCGGCAGCCCAGGAGAGGCGGTGTCTGTCTGAGCATGGATGCTGCCCTGTCACCCACCCCACTGCTTCCACCTCAGCAGCAACAACACCCTGGGAGCCCCAAGACAAGGTCTGCATACAGAGAGAAGTCAGAAAACGGAGCTGTGTGGTGCAATTTCACAAAATAACATCTCGCAGAGCCAATACAGCTTTCTTTGATCGCTGTCAGATTTTTAATTTTAATTTTTTTTTTTTACCTCCAACATTAAACCTTAAAAATGTTGCAGCTCATTTGTGAGAAAGTGCATTTAGAAAACTTTTCCAGCAGCAACAGCAACGACACAGCTAATAACTACATTTTAGTGTTGCCCAGAAAAATATTCACTTGACACTTATTTTCTTATCTGTTCCCATTAGCTCTCATTGATACCACATAAATTGTTTGATCTGTTCTGAGACGTGGATTATGAAAAGAAAATCGATTTGCATTTGTTGTCTAACAAACACATACATTTCAAACTTACATTTTAGTGTTGTCTCAGACTCTAACCCCTTTTCAGTTGGATGAAAGGGTTTGTCTTGTTGACAACTTTTCACCAACAAACTAGTATAAGTTATTCTTTTTTTTTTTAGAGGTAAATGCCAGTAAAACCAAATAAATTACTATTGATTTTAGGAAAAATAAACATGCCATCTGTCTTGTGTACATTAATGTTGAAGCTGAGGAGGAATACAAACATCTGGGTACAAAAATAGGCGCTGTATGCAAGAAATATCACCAATATATGCACTTTTATCCCAAATTAAGACATTTTATCGTTTACTGTCGTTTTAAACATTGTTTTACAGTTGCTTTATTGAATCTGTATTTTTTTAATTTAATGAGTTATTGACACAGAAAAATAAAAACCACATTCATCACATTTTCAGTCTTTGCAGAAAAAGTGCCATGGCCCGTGACACACATCTCCACTCTCCTCAAACACAGATCTGTCAAGAAAACCACCTGCAGTTCACAGAGTTTTCTGTTTTACCATCAGGACGCAGTTCTGCTGTAAAAAAACAACAACAAAAAAAACAAACAAACTGCAGGACCAATATATTTAAAAACTTATTTTTTACCTGCTTTTACCGTCCTTTTAAATACTTCTAGTTGAGTGCTGTGTGTGTCGGTCTCTGCTAATGTGTTTTTTTTTTTTTATGTGTCTATACTATGGTGGTTTTTATTGCACTCACTGTATGTGCCATCAGAGATAGCTTTTTCTGCTGGCTGTAAAACAAATTGTCCCATGGGGATACTAAGAATATCTTGATTCCCTTATTTATTTAATTTTTTTAATACTTGAACACATTTTTATTGCGTATGTAAACACTCTGTCTGTATAGTTTATGCTACTTGTAATCTATTTTCTTCTCGCTCCACAGGCTTGGCTACACAGGAAAAACTGATCTGGAAATGTCAAACCTTTTAGGAGTTTCATTAGAACAGTTATAAAATCTCATCGAGCAAATTCAATTAGAGGATCAGCCTCATTTTCCATCCTGTTCCACCTTAAATGTGATATTAAAGTTGTTTTTATTTTAGAGATTTCTTTTATCAGTCCATTATAAGAAGATTATCTTTATCATTGTAAAACAGTAAGTAAAGAGCATTCTCAACTTATACTGACATAGATAATTGTTTTTATAACACTTTCTGCTTCTGCACAAAAGTCCAGCTTTTGCTATGGTGGATGACCTCTTTCATTAATTGCAGCTCTCTACTTCATACTACATACTAACATTCTCTTTCAGTTTGCCTGATCAAATTTTTGAAGCTAGATAAAACTTTGTCACCAACACAGTGTGTTCAGAAAACTTTAATACCTCCTGCCTTCTCTCTGGATTTTGGCCCCACATGTCACCTTTACATGACAGCATCACTTTCATTTAAATTTACAATTATGTATTACGTCGTGTCGGCCTATCACATGCAATCTCCATAAACATGTTGAGATTTTTGGGAAAGGTGAGAAAATCTGAGAAAGAGCCAAGGGGCATGTGCTCAATACTACCACCATGGACCCTTGAAGAAGTATACAAAATGTAAAATAAATGCATAATAGCATCATGCACTATTCCCTGTAAAACAATATGCTTTTTAACTTGACTGCAATCAACAGAAAGTGAAGCTCCCAGAGCTCTGCATTGTGTTTCAAATATACTGAAAGTCAGGAAATGACAGCAAGAGCAGGTCAAACTGGAAGGTGCTGAAAGCAGTTGGCATGATGCACCAGGGAGACAAGGTGCTTCTGCCAGACTTGTGCAGGGAACACACACACACATACACACACCATCTGTTGAGGACACAAATGCAGTTCAAGGGCCAGACATTTACTTTACATGACTCAGAGAGAAACCTACCCAGATATACGCGCTCCAAGGAGAATACGTTACATTCTAGATGCAGGAAAAAAAGACCATATTCTGCCAAACACATACCAGCTGAATATATGAAATAATGCTACAGAATGACATCACTGAAAAAAAGAGAAAAAATTAATTTGATATATTAAATATTTATAAATATATAAAATTTTATATATTTATAAATATTTCTTTTGACACGTCCAAATTTGTGTCTTCCATTGTCTGACTGCATGTGAATAAATTGTTTGTGTTCTAAAATGACAGAGAAGCAAATCAGAGTTTCCTCGTTTTGCCAATATTCCCATCTGCTGAAGGCCAATTTGCCAATCTGTGTCGCTGCTAATTATGCTTCATGCATTTTTGTTCTTATTTTGGAAAAACAGTGATGCAGCATGTGCAACCTCAACAGATGCATATTGTATCTTAAATATCTTTAAAAAAAAAAAAAAGCTCAAATGTCTCAAGTGGACGGGTCGACGGTTTTCTGCTGTTTAGACGGATGGATGTCGTGGTGCGGCGTCTGTTCAGTTGTGTGAGCGCGACCGGATGAGTCGCTGGTCGGTCTGTGTTTGGCTTCGGATCCAGTTTGGGTCAGGACGGCAGGGCTGCAGGTCAGAGTGAGCGGGCCCGGCTTCACGGCTGCGGTCTTGTCTTTCTTTTGTTTGGCAAATAATTTGCCTTCTGCCAGGATCAAGGTTTAGTTAGTTAAGGTCAGAGGTCACCAACAACATCGGGGGCTCTTATAAGGCAAAGTGCTGCATCTGCTACGTCACAGACACAAAGAAACGCACATGCGCTCCCACACAAAGCTCTGCGGGTCTCGCTGGGCGGGTGCAAACCGATGGAAACCGCCAGACTTGCTTAAGCTGTCTGATCTCCATATCTAATTGACGCCCCCACATACACACACTCATGCCGACCTCCACCCCCAATGCGCACATGCACTATTACATTTATACAGCGCTTCGTTTTATTCATGTTTTTCCATCTTGGGAAAATGAAGCAACCAATAAGAAATGGCTGATGCACCCCCACCTCCCCAAATCCATCCATCCCTCCATCTTCCCGCTCACCCTTCCTCCTCCCCAAACCACCAGCTGAGCCTGGTTGAGGTTGAGGTCTGCTTGTGGGTGAGGGGGAAGGGGGAAAAAGGGCGTTTTTTTTTTTTTTTTTTTTGGGTTGGGGGTGTTGGTGAATGAATGAGGCCGTGTAAATGTGCGACACGTGTCAGGGTGAGTCCTTCTCCTGCTGCTGCTGATTCATAATATCAACCCCCTCTTTAAAAACACAATCTGACACACACACACACACACACACACATACGCACTCGAACAGTCCCGTTTATCTCACCTAATCTACCCATTATAGTGAGCGACAAACTCTCTCGATAAACACGCTGCCTCGGTGTAAGGACGCACAAATATGCACAACATACCAGGTCCGCTCATCCTTCATCCTGATTGGCCAAGTGCGGCAGAGGCAGGCGCAGGGGAAAATTAAGGTCACATGGTGCATGCTGCTGCAAAACCTTTATGAACCCAAGGATGGACTGGCCTACAGTGGCTGCCACCAGCTTCCACCCCCCACAACAGGAGAGGGGTGGTGGCAAAGATGGCGGCAGTCCTTCACGGTGCTTCAGAATGACTGTGTTTTATGCTGAACCCATCCATGTTTTAGCCTTTTCTGCCCTATAAGGGACTGGAGACATGATGGAGACGTGTGCATTTATGAGTGTCCGCCTAAATTCCTGTAAATGGCAGCGATAGAGGCGAAAAGGAAGACAGTACAGTAGTACAGTATGAGGTGATGTCTCTCTGGGGAGGCTGAGGTGACAGACCGCTACGCCTCTCACTTCAGTGATTTTGCCTGCCGCCTGCTGCCTCATATACTCACAGCTCTACACTCAGTTGCTATGGAAACAGAAGGATGGGGTGTACATTTTTTTTTTTTGTGAAAATTTGTATATCTGTGTTAAAAGATTTGGGTCTGGCAGAGGCCAAGTGGTTAGCTCTCATTTTTTTGGACTTATTAATTTGCACCTCTGTGCACACACACACACACACACACATACACACACACGCACGCATACACACACACGCACGCACACACACGCGTATTTAGACACAGCCCCGCATGTTTGTGCGTTTGTGTTTCCGTGAGTTTAATGTTGTTAGGCTCCTATTTTTGCCAAGTACTCCTTTCCTGCCTGTTCACCTGAGGGATGGAAGATTAGGTGATTAGTGAGAGATTATCGGGAGGTGAATCCCCTGTTTCTGCTAACAACATAACCGCAGTTCACACATTCGCACACAGGCGCACACATCGTGCATGCACGCACCCACGCATCCACACACACTCACATGCTGAAAGTTCCTGCTCTCATTTCCCAGCTCCATTGGCACCCTCCTGTTCCATCACACTCTCGAATAAGCTGAGAGGCCCAGATGATTTGATGTTGAAAAGAGGGTTAGAGTGTGTGTGCATTCTCCATCAGAGCCATATTCATTAGGTATTTATATGCATGTGCTTGTTACCCCCAAGTCCCTGCATTTTAGCATATGTGTGTAAAATTCTCTAAATTAGCAGGCTGTGGGCAAACAGAAACATGACAGGTTTTTAATAACTCTAGTAATAGGTTGGAAGCAAAGGGGCTGTTTAGCTAAGAGCAAAGGGGCAATGATCACAGAAGTGCTATGAAATAAATTACTTTATTTTATAAAAATCCACGTAAATATAGCCGCGGTAGATTACAGGAATTCCACACCACTTTCAAGATTCAGCATCTAATTTATGTTTTTAGAAACCATTGCAATTGTATCCTGTATCAGTGGCTTACATTGAAAAATACAGTGTTTAAATGCATCCTTGAAATCACAAAATTAACACATCCAAGCCTCTAATGAGGGTATGTAAACTTTTGACTCATGCTATCACTGTCTGCTTCAACACACACACACACACGCGCGCACGAGGAAAACCCGCTGAGTTAAAACGAGGCGGAAATCTTAGGCTACCGCCGTTTTCACGTTGTGTTCTTGATGCGCTGTTGCTCTACTAACACAGAGGCCAGGTCAGGAGCGACGAGTGAGAACTGAAAATGCAATAAAGAAATCTGTAGGACTGCAGCAGAGCACGTTGCACAACCTAATCAATATTCTCTAGTCACAGTCGGCGTTGGTCTCAGGAATAAAGCGAGCTTGATAAAGCACACAGAAAATCACAGCCCCACTCTGGTAGATACTTCAGAGATTTCCTCCAAGTGAGAGGAAGTTTATTCACTCGGGGTAATAGGGTGTCACTCTGTTTGCTTATCTCAGCATACATGTTTGATGACTTTGATAATTGAGCTTTTGTTTGGGACCTCCCTCCCTCCCTCCTCCTCGCTGCTACCTCTGCCTCCTCCCACTGCTTCCTTGTCTTCACATCCCCGGTGCTGTTATTGCAGTGATATTTTTCTCTCCTCCATCCCAGAAGTAATTTGGCTTGTGAAATTGCACCTTTTTTCACCAACTCCCCACCCTCGAAGTGCTTCTCTTCGATTTCCTGTCTGGGTGGCTGCAATCACTCTTGTCTTGTCCTTGGTCCACGACCTTGGCGGCCGGCATCGGCTCCTATCCATCGTCATGGAGATGACCCACATCTATCACCATGGAGACAACCTTTGAGCAGTAGTGTGCCACACCCACCCAAGGACTCAGCAGACTTGCTGCTGCGTCTGCACATGCATGGACATGCATGCTGAGATGCAGAAACACACAAAGCAGAAGATTGTGAAGATGCTGGATGTTGTTTATATATAT
>NW_015112672.1:17287-31225 GCF_001443285.1 Poecilia latipinna | reverse complement strand
TATATATATATATATATATATATATATATATATATATATATATATATATATATATATATATATATATATTTATAAAATCACATGTATTTCTTTCACATTAATATCCTGTGATCACAGAAATGTGAGATCAGGTAAATGTATGGAACAGTAGGAGAACTATAGAGTAAGACAGACAAATGGTGCAGCAGCTACTCATGATGATTAAACTTGCTGGGGTTGTTTTTTTTTTATTTTTTTATTTGGACCAAAATGGAAATAATGACTTTGTTGCGTTTTTATCCTCTTTGATGATACTTGACTGCGGTCGTAAAGTGCCAATGTTGCTCTCAGTGGTGCTTTCATCAAATAAATTCAATTCAGTTAGTTTGTCTTAATGCACTTCTTTTTTGTTGTCATTTTAGATATTATAAGCATAAGAGTGGGAAACTGAAATAATTTTCATCATCATCCTGTTATGTCGCACCTTAATCAGAAGCTCTAACTAATATTTCCAACTGGTGCTAATTGACAAAATGCTATAAAATGTCCAAGATTTATTTTTTTCTACAAGGCTTTGATATTCCCCTCAGTTACGTACAGTGACACACAAAAATATTCAAACCTCTTAAACTTTTGAAATTTCTGTAACGCTACATCCAAAAACATGAATGTGAGTTTTTATGTGATAGAAGAATGAAAATTGGAACATGTTGGTGAAATGGAACATGAAGGATGCATGTTTTTCACTGGTAGGTGAAAATCACTCAGTCAGGTTTATTTAATGTCAGACGCATGATATGAGAGCCACCACTCTGTGGTGGGAAATTTTATTATGAGGTAACATCTGCCTGTCATGTCATGCTATGATAAAATTCCCCCAGCACAAGCGACAAGAAGACAATGTAACAATAAGAATAACCCAAAGTATGTTGCAAGAATGCTGTAGTTGGCATCGGACAAAGCGTCAAAGTTTAAGGAGTGAAACTACAAGGTAACATAGACCAGATTAGAGTCATTCTTTCTGTTGCACACAGGGAACTTGTGAGTCTGAATATCGGCCTATTCAGCGTCAGGTCTTAGTCATTTGTTACTGGATTCATTCTTAGATGCCATCATTGTTCTGCATGTGTTTAAGAGCTCTGCCAAACAGACTTCCTCCATACTCCATTGCTGAAAGCCAAGCCAAGCTCCATGGCTTATGTGCATCTTTCATTCCTTCCCTTTTAAACTCTAAACCTCAGAGAAAAGCGGAGCTGGCAGTTCTGGTGAGCAGAGCAGTTTGGGAGGAACAGGATGAAAGGAAGGAGGAGACCAGGGAGAACTAAAAATAACACACACCGAAAAGGGAGGGAAAAAATCCGTGGACCCCTGTTGGAACTGCCGGCGTACCACTTGAGCATGCTCTTATGCAAATGTTGCAGTGTGTGCCTGCGTGTGTGCAAGGGCGCGCGCGCGAGCGCGCGTGTGTGTGTGTCAACGGTTGCTGTGTTAACAGGACGGGCTGTGCTACTTGGGCCCTCCTCGCTGCCACATCATTTGTTTAAGTCATCCAAACAAAAGCCAGGGGAGAGAGCCACATGATTGGTGAAATATGCTTGTGTGGGACCACTGCAGTGGAATAATGATTGCAGCATTACTCCTGCGTGTGCCAAGGGCTGTGTGGCCATTTCATGCCCTTATGGAGTGAATATAAGAGATGTTTATTCATGAGAGAGAGAGAAAGAGTGGGAGGGACAGAAAAAAGGGAGGTAATAAAGGATTGTGGTTATGTGGCAGACACTGATATAACTCCTCTGTGAGCTGCCTAGCGTCTGCATTTCCAGCAGCTCTCGACCTGCAAACTGAAGAGCAGAAACACTGAAAGAGCAAAATGATTGTTTTATGTCGAATGGAGGCCAAGAGAGGTATTGATTGGAAAAGTGTCTCTTCTGTGAGTTACTCTTTTCCCTGGTATGGGAAGGAGATATGTAGATGTGAGACCGTCTTCAAACGAAGGTGTTCAACTTATGTGAAAATTCATATTATATTATCAAAAGTATTAAGATACATTTGCTTGCATAAACAAAACCTTTAGCTTCCATTAGCGTCTGTAGCAACTCCAGGTATTCAGGGGAAAGCTGTCCACGAGTTTGCAAACATGTAAACCTTTGACTAAATAAGAGAGTTCACATTTGAAGTTAACATTAATGTTTAATGCTTACTTTCAAGCTTTCTGACTTTTTGTATCAGCAAAACAAACTCATTTGTATGCAAGAAAATGTGACATGTACCTGCAGACCTGCAGACAACTTCCTTTGAGCATGAAACATTCATATTCTTAATGTCCGGGGACGCCATCGGTGTGGGATAAGAGATTGTTTTGGCTACTCCTGAAAGGTCTGCTGAAAGCATCTGCAAATGAAGTTTTAGAAAAGCTGATTGACTGTAAACACGTGGGACTGTTTAAATTATTTGAACACCTGAAATCCCCAATGCGGAAGATGATAAAGATACATAAGATGCTTCCTTTATGTGCAATATCAGACAAACATTATCAATCAAACCAGCTCGCTCTGCCCACATGGCGAATCAGAACTCAAGCAGTGATTCACTTAACTTTGTGTTTCGGAGATGATTAATGCACGAAACCCCTCGCAGAAAATGGTTTCTGTATCATTAAATCTACAGGCTTCTTCTCCAGCTGCTTTGAATATTCATGTTTTAGGACGAGATAAAAAAGAAGCCAAATGCAAGACGTGGGAGACGGCATTATAAAAATGCAACAGTGGTTTGAGAAGATTGCAAGTAAAAATGTTTCTCTTTGTTGTGATAGCATAAATGATACACAGACTATTCTTGAAAGTTGAATATAATTGCTGCACGCCACGCGCAGCTCGTCGGTTGGGTCTCCTGCTTGATCTTGCTTTCATTTCCGTTTGAAACCAAGCTAATTGCAACAAGGAGAGAACAGTTTCGCTCAGATGATGAAAGACACAGACTTCTGTGTGTTTGCTTAATGCTTTCAGCGGGAGAATGTGGCGCCGCAAATAAACGTACACAATAACTGCTCTCAGACACCGCGCGAGTTGGCTTGTGATTGGCAGCGGAGCTCAATTAGAGACTTGCCTTGTGCGCGCCCATCAAGTCATGCCTTCACATAAATCTATCAGTCAACCCCATGCGCATGATGACATGCATATTTTAGGCCTCCCTTCCTGCAGTCCTCCTCTCATCCCCTCGCTCCCTCTGCTCCTCCTATTCTCCGTTTCGCCGCTCATTATACACTGGAGAGCTGACATCTTCCTGTTCCGTAAATGTTTCTCAAAACCTTGAACTTATTTCAAAAGGGGGTCACTCCCACCTGCAAACATACGCAGTCCAATGAATAGGAACAGCATCTCCTGAGCTCCAATGACATGTGTAATACAGTAACGTAAACAAAGCGTTTGCCCCCTCTGAGATTTCTTTTCTTTTCTTTGTCTTTGTTTTTGTTTTGTTTTTTCAGATCAACAAACTAATTTTTGTATTAAAGACAATCTCAAAACATGCAAAAAGCATGTTTCAAATAATGTTTCATCCAAATCTAATAACTAGTTGTTATTGACGGGAGCAATGGCTGCCGTCAAGAGTTTGCAATAGCTAACAAAGGATCCTTTGATTTATTCTTGTCTGTACAATTGTTGTATTTCAGCACCATTGGAGGGTTTTTTGGGGGGTTTTTTTAGCAAGAAGGGCCTATTTAAGATCAATCATTCCAGTCTGACTTAAGTCTGGACTTTACTAGGCTACTCTATTTTTAATTATTTTATTATTTTTGAACCATTTAGAAGTGGACTCACTGGTGTGCTTTGGATCTTTTTCCTGCTGCATAACTTTGGTGTTCTTAGTGTTGAGCTTAAGGTTGCAAATCAATGGCCAGATATTCTTCAATATTTTCTGGAAGAAAACAGAATTCATGGTTCCAAGTCAACAGGTTGTTCTTGAGGCAGTAAGACAGACCAAGACCATCACACTACCGCAAGGATGTTTCACTCTAGACTTCCTGGTTTTTATCTGAAAAGTTATGCTAGTTTTACACCAGATAAACATTTACCTTGGCTTCACTGAAGGCCAGTGAAGCCTTTAGAACCTTAGACATTGTTTACCGTAATGCTTGATAACTTGGGCCAATTGGAATACGTGTAATTGAATTGAACTTATTTTTTTAATAGATATGACATTTATTGAGCCATAGATAAACCGAATTGAATTGAATTAAAGCCTTTTGTAATCTTTAAGCCTACTTCATGTTGTCAGGCAGGACCTGTATGGATGTTGCATTGTACATGTCTGTTAAAGTTCAGGTTTAACAATGAGGTGCATTTACTTTTTCACATAGGAACAGCCTGAATATGTTTTATTATGAATAAATTAAATCTATTGGAATTTGCCTTTTGTATTTACTTTGGTTTTATTTTTCTGATATTAAAATTCAAGACAATGAACCATGTAAGTGTGACAAAAAAAAAACAAAAAAACAAAAAAAAACTAAATCAGAAGCAATTACATTATTTCAGGGGTAAATGCTTTTTCATAGTCCAGTATGTGATGTGAATATTTGTATGCATGAGAACATCGTGAATCCAGAGAGAGAGAGAGAGAGGGAGAGCAGCTCCCTGCTGATATGCAAGATACGAGAGGCCATATCATCTGCGTGTGACTGAGAGATGAGGAGATTGCGGATATCAGTCACAACAGAGAGGAACTCTTCTGGAGCCCTACTTTTTTGACACAACATCAACAAAAGTAGAACAGTATGTATTTAAAGCATTGACTTTTATTCTCTTAAAAAAAAAACCTGAGACTGCATTTTGACTTAACATGCGACAGCCATAAATTAGAATGATGTGGGAAGGCCAGAGATAAGCCTGGTGAGTGTGTATGCGCCCGTGTTCGTTCCTTCATCTGCATCTGCAGGCCCGGTGCCACATTTATCCAGCCAGGTGTGAAATGTGAAGCAAGGCCAGATGAGGAAAAATCTACATGTAACTGGAGCAGAATTAATGCTCACTTGCAGCATCCTCACAGCCTTTTGCAAACTCTGTTAATATTTAGCTTTAAAAAAAAACAAACAAAAAAAAAAAAAAAAACGTCTCTCACTATTTTTACACCAGACAGGATTTATGTATCTAGACTGTAAAAAGAAGTCATCTTTAGAAATAATCCAATACCTATTGTATTGTACTGAGCTCAAACGTTGTGCATTTGTGTGCGTCTGTGTGTGTGTGTGTGTGTGTGTCTTTGTGTAATTGCACATAAGGCTGTGGTTCCCAACATCTCTGTATGTTATTTCCCCTTTTTGGATCTGAATGAATGTCTGTGTTTGTGTTTGAGGGCCTATAGGGCATGCTAATTCACATGAGAGGCCATGCTAGTTATCAGTGTTGAACATGCGCCGCAGTCAGTGTGTGAGCCTTTGTCTGAGGACGATGCTGTTCTGTAATGAGTGGGACTCTGTCGCCTCCGTGTGAGCTGTGGAGGGAGAGGAGAAACACACAGGGGTGTGCACGCACACACACACACACACACCATATCTAATCTGTTTTTAAATGACAGGCTAGGCTTTTTTAACCTTATTGTACATAAATTTGCAGTCCTACTTTCAAAGATCCAGTGTTCACAGATCTTAATTTCCTCACTTTTGTCTTTTTGCAGCTTGCAGTGACATTGGTTTTCTTATGATAGCTCTTTATGGGGAATTTGTAAGAATATAAAAGCAGTACATTCATATCAGACATATGGTACTCTGCAAAAAGCTTTTGTATATTTTGAACTTCTTCATACTTTGACAAATGTCAGTGTATTTTTGGGCTATTTTAAGTGATTCACCTGCATAAAGAAGCAAATATTTATGAAGTTGAAGAAAAATAATGCATTTTTAAAAATTAATAGAACATTGTGTAGAATACCATGTGCAAGTAAAGGTACAGCTAAAAAAATAGAATGTCACAAAAAGAGTCATTTTTCTCAATCATTTCTGAAAGAGAAACTGATATCGTGTAGATTTGTTACATCAGCCTTTACATCTTGTGATTGTGGCATACAAATAATGAAAACCCAAAAGTCAGTGTCTCAGAAAAATGTTTAATATTAAGTAAGATCAATAGAACAGATATTTTAAACAGAAATCTCAGCCTTCTGAAAAGTATTTTAATTTCTGTGAACTCAGTTCCCGGTCAGGCCTCTTCTGTTTGATTTTACAGCTTACAGCATGGAATGGGGGTGATCCAGCAGCCTGTACCTCTGCTGGGGTATAATGGAAGCCCAGGTTGCTTGGACAGAGGTCATCTGCATTGTTGGGTCTGGTCTCTCCCATCTTCCTTTTGACAACATCCCATAGATTCTCCAGGGGGCTCAGGTCAGGCAGGTTTTCTGGCAAATCAAAATGGTAACATGATGGTCATTGAACCAGTTGTTTGTGCCTTTGGCAGTGTGGGTAGTGGTCAAGTCCTGCTGGGAAATGAAATCAGCATTTCAAGCTAGAGTGTGGAAACTACCCACTGGAGTTCAAGCAACATGGATTGGAGCCTTGATTTCCAAAAGAAATGCAAACTTATCTGAAAAGAGGACTTTAAATCTGTGTTTATTTATTTGATCTAGAGGAGACCACCACATTTTGTTCATTTCTTTCTGTTAATTTTTCAAATTCCCACTTGTTTTCTGCTCCTTGTCTATTTGGAATGGATTATTTGGCACAATCTGCTTGTGTTCCATTAAGTTTTCTCAGTTTTGTTTCTATTTAATAGTCACCTTCCCTCATTTCTCTGCTCAGTTTCTTCCCCAGCTGCTCCACATTCTTGTGATTGGTAACATGTGGTTCTTAACCCTCCCAGTAGCTGAAAGCAACCTCCATGCTGGTTTCTTGTGCTCCGGTTGCTGGGCTGGTTCCTCTAAAACGCCATGCAAATACAACAATGGTTTTTCACAACATTTTACTGTCATTATCTGCACCCTCAACAATTCAGTTGACAATTTTGTAATTCTTAGTTTAGGTTTTTAAATTGATCAGTGCAGCAAGAAACGTTTAGTTAAATGTTTAAACCTTGTTATTTTCCGGGACTGTAAACATGCAGCGTTCAATATTTTTGCCACTCTTCAAAACTGGAAGGACAAGAAAACATGCAAAGCTAAGGCAGATGCGTGTTGTTGAACATAAATCAAGAAAAGCCTTCAAGAAACTTGAATTAGAGTAGTAATTAAGTTTAAATCCAACGAATTTCCACAAACGTTGTAATTTCAGTTGTCTTGGTTGATTGGTTCTGCCAATATGAACAGTGAGGAGACTGATAAGGGAGATAAACAAAATCTCAGCAGTAAGTGACATCTTGGGGCCACAAAGTATATGGGGCCATAACCTTTTTGTGTGCACCCTTTTCAGCGGTGCCAATAACGATGTAGGTTGCTGCATATTTTAGTATCTCTAAATGAGGGACATAATTATACCGCGCACACATTTTTGCCGTGACGAATGGGCTCATGAGAGTCACATCTTTGACAGCACTGATATCTTGGTTTGTGGCGCAAAAAGAGAGCAAAGGAAGCACAGAGAGATGGCTAGAAAAGAGGAAGGGCAAAAGAAAAAGGGTGAGGGGCACCCAACTTTTGAGCCGTATACACCAGCCATTCATATCCGACCTTGTAATCAAAGAGAGTTGAAAAGCAATTAACTGGGACAATTATAGCAGTCCGAGGAGGCTGAATGGTTGGCTAACTAAAGCAGTGTGTCATTGAATGGAGATTAATTGATGAGGGCAATAATTCAAGGTCCTGCTCGGCCTTTGAAAGTTTAAGTCAAATGTGTTTTGTCATTGTCAAAGAACAGAAAACCGTGCAGGAATTTTCCTGTTCCGTTCATGTGCTTCAGTATTTTTATTTTTTTAAATAAAGGAAGTAAATATATTTTAAAATTTAAAAAGTACAATACTATTAAATGCTCAAAAAACTAACTCATTAAAATCACCTGTATAAAGATATTCTGTTGAAACTTTTTATTTCAGCCTTGATCTAAATCAATGCTTTTTTCCTCTTTACTGAAGAGCTCTGTACATGGACAGTGTTATAGCAGATGGTTTGTCTGGCACATACAGCCTGGGTACTCCTCCTCACCCTGTTGCAATAATCTTCACATCATGCATTACATATGAATTATCACATTTTTATCTGAGCAGTCAAACAAATCCAAGCGTTGCACTTCATTCTCATTTCATCTACTGGTGAAGTTTGCTCCAACCATCAATAATTCATCAAGCAACAAGACGGAGGGAAATGGTGGAGCTTGCTTTTGCTGTATGGTTGGACCGCAGTCAGTCCAATTAAAAGCGGTATCTGTGTGTGTGTGCGTGCGTGTGTGGGTGTGTGTTTTCTTATCCTCTGTTTTCTGGATAAATTAGTGTGTGTGCAAATGTAAATGTGAATTTTTTGAATAAAATCACAGGGCACAGGGCTCTGACTGCAACTAGTTATCAGTGAGGGCCAGCGATGCTGTCGTCTCACTCGGCCTCACACTCAGTCAACGGTGAATGAAAATAGCAGAGAGAACCTTGTCACACACAGCCACACACTCGTGTACACGAGGAATGAAAGCACATGTAGCTAAAATCAAGAAATAGGTGAGAGAGGCTTTTAAGTCAACTTTTCTAAGTTGGGCTTACAGTGTCTTTGAAAAATATTCGTTGTGGCAATTTTTGCACATTTTGTCACATTATAATATTTATAAGATGAACCTATTTTATTGTGATTTAAACAAAGGACTAACAAAAAGTGGCGTATAACAATGAAGCAGAAGAACAAGAATGTTATACATTTCAATCTGTAGAGACTCACACAGAGAGAGAAACAGCAGTTAGACAATTTTATTGGACCGAGAATTTGGCGCTCGGACACCGGCGGAAGACGTGCGTGCTGAGAATCGCAGCGAGCTTGAATGATCGGCTCGAATGAAGCTCAGGTAGGTTTTCCCCCGGGCCCAGTCACTGGTGGTGGAGCGGCGCTTGGAGAGAGGAGTCTTGAGGGGGACCTGGAGGCGTCTGTGAGGCTGGTGGTGGAAACGGGGAGGAGGTGGGTTGAAACACAGCTGAAGCAGGTGGATCCGTGGTTGCTTCGCCTTTTTGAAGGAGCTCTTGCCAGTTGATTGGATCGAGGTAGAGAGGTGGTGCGTCCTGATTGGCTGGGGTGAAGGCGTGGTGATATGTGATGCTGGAAGAGTCTTACAGGTTGAATTTTCGCCTAGGGCTTCATTTCTACAAAAAATTTTCTTAAAAGTGTGGCATGCGTTTGAATTCAGTCCCGATAAGCACCAATATCATTAAATAAAATGTAATGCCACAAATTTCCTTCAGAAGTTTCATAATTACTAAACAGCTATGTAAATACTCAGAAAGGCTGTTTATAAATTTACAGGTTGAGCAAAGACAACATCACAGAAGCAGACAAGACGCAAAGATGCTCCAGTCCATCAAAATTTCCATATTTATTTCACAAAAAAGAAACACCAATAAAAACAGAGTAAAACGTATCTATAAACTGGTTGGATTGAGGTCAAAAATTGCTCTTGGGACTGTAATGGTTGCAGACCTCTACTTTAGATCAGAACACCATATATCCAATTGAGACTGTTTACTAAAACCTGAAAGCTTATGTTTACAACCTGTATCTATCCATTGTGATAGAGTTTAAGCAGAAATGTGCAAAGTTTGTAGAGAAAAAACACAAATGATCTGTAACAACATCAGTGAAAGTTGGGTTCTACACAATAGAGTCTGAAATGTATGCACTGCTTTGTATTTGTCTACGACAGCAGTTCCCAGTAAAAAAAAAAAAAAAGATTTTGCTTGTAGCGTAGCATCATGAAATCTGAAAAAAGTTTAAGGTGAGCATTTTTCCATGTCACTGTATTTTAGCTATAATATCGGACAAAATAAACAAGTTAATATTGAAAACTACTAACCACGCCATGGACAGTTTTTCAATTGTTTTGCTATTTCTCTGTGTCGTCATTTATTTGCAGGAAAATTAGCATTGTTCCTTAAAAAAATGCAGCTTTTAAAGGCCACAGAAACGTCTGCCAAGCACACACTCTGCTGGCCCCATTCCACTATCAATACTCTAGTCCACACCAGACAGAAAATGTGCAAAAATAAATTGTTCTGTAGCCAGAAAGAAAAAAAAAGGTATTGATTGATTTTCTTCTGTTTTTCCACATATTGGATTTGTTTTTATTTAGAAGAACAAGAAGCACTGCCATTGTAACAGCATTTCATTTAACACTAACCAGTCACCTTATTAATTACATGTACATGTTTGTGAATTTATATAGATACACCTTGCACCAACACAATTCATGTGTGCAACAAGATGTTATGAAAACAGCTTGCATGGTTTATACTAAGCAGAATAGTTAAGACAGGGGATTTAAGGGACTAAGCATGTAGCATGGTTGTTGGTGCAGAAAGTTTAGTTTGTACATTTCACAAAACGCTGATCCTCTAGGATTTTCATGCGTCTCTTCAGTTTACAGAAAATAGTCTGAGAAAGACAACGTTTGAGGTGAATGCACTGTTAGCTAAAAAGACCGAGGTCAAAGTTTACCCAGACTCCAAAATTAGACAATTGTAAAAACATTGCCTGGTCAGATGAGTCTTCACTCAGCTGCAACATTCAGATGATGGGGTCAGTGGCTTCAGCACTCTTTTTTTTAAAGATTTTTTTGGCTCTAGTGGCCTTTATTTGATAGTTAATTGACAGGAAGGTGGGTAATGAGAGAAGGGGGAAGACATGCAGCAAAGGTTGCCAAGGCCAGGAATCAAACCTGCGACAGCTGCATTGCGAACTAAGGTCTCCATATGTGGGTTGTGCGTAGCCCCTGCGCCACCACAGCACACCCCAGTGGCTTGAGCACTTTTGACTGATCAGTGTTTAATAATATAGTGATCAGGGTTAATCATTCAAACTTTTGTAGGTTAAAAAAAAATTAGGTTCTGAATCTCTCTGCTCTGAATTGAGTTAAAATAGATTAATCAGTTCATTCAGAATGTCTTTCATTAGTGTTAAAATGATTTAAAGGAAAAAAAAAAGAACAGTGTGCGTTAACCTTATAACCTGAATTTCAATGTGCAAAGCTTAAATAGAAAAACCCTAGGAAATGTACACATTGAGTCATCGCCTCAATGATCTCTATTAAACTCATTAAGCCAATTAACCTACTGAAACAATCCTGCACAGTTGTGGCCCCACCTTGCCAACACCATGCGAAACCCTAAAGGTATTGTCCACACAGGAGTGTGTCTGTGAGTGATCTGTTCCCAGATACTCTAAAAAGGACAAGCACTGATTCATATCATTAGCATAAACAAATTAGGGCATCGCTCCCTCGTTAGGCCAAATATGTCTCATTAGTGCCACAGCTGAACAAACCTCCTGATGAAGCCTCACTCTCTCTCTCTCTCTCTCTTTGAAGCTCAGAGAAGGAGAGTCTATTTTTTAATTAAGCTCATTTGCATTTACAAATGAGAATCTAATTAATAAGACTCATTTTGTGGGGCTTTTCTGGTTTACCATGTGGAACAGTTGGTACCTGCCTGTGGAGAAACAAGAGGTGAACAGAGGCCACTCCCAACACTATTAAGCAAATTGATATTGCTGCAGATTTTCAAATTACTTAATGTTTAAAATTGGAAAGATGATTCATGGTTATCTTAAATAATCTTAGACGAGGCGTCTACACGTTATGCTTTTGCTTTAGGCGAAGCAACTCATTCATTTTTTTTCCCTTTGGGCTTTGCAGTGTGTTGCAACATTAGAGAGCACGCAGTGGGCAGGACGGTGTAGGGAAAGGTGTGGGTGTTGTGTCATGCAAAGATACAAAGGTGACAGGACAAATACAGTGTTTGTAAATGTGCCCGTGCGTTTGTTAGACGAGGAAAACAGGGAGAACAAGAGGAAGAGTGAAACAGAAGTGTGATGCCATCGACTAAATAACCCTCCCACACAGCATCTGGTGCTCTCTCCAAGGCCGTCTGTCTCACTGCCGACCATCACATGCTAATTTTCTGCTTCTCTTGTCTCTCCATCCTCCTTTTTTGGGGTTGAAAATCACCGTTGCTGTTTAACCTGCCAAATTAGGGCAGCTTCATAAAGACACAATATGCTGACAGACTGACTTGAACTGAACATCTGATTGGAGGAGAAACAAACACAATAATGTAGTCCGAGTTCAATGACCTTTTGCTGCTGAATAATTATTTCATCTTAACTGTGGTAACTTTGTGGAATCAAGAGATAGTTCATAATCTTCAAAAGGAGCTTATGTTAGACGTTTGTGACTAGTGTCTTTCAGTCAGTAGATAGCTGTTTTCAGTTAGCATAAATCTAGTTTATTTGGCCCCACATGCTAAAGCTAATGACCCAAAGTGGCCTTCTGGAGTCCTAATACAACATCATATTCAAACATTTCATAGATGGTTTATGTTAGAAGTGTTTTATAAGCTTTTAAACTCTTACAGTGAGAAGCTATGTACAGAAGCTGATTAGTATTTATTCAAAAAATGTACGTAGGAGGTGGTGTGCCACCAGTGATCTTCGTGTGAAATTTATACAAAACAGTAAACAGAACATCTCTTTTGTCAGATTAACTACCTAAAAGAGAAGGAAAGGAGCAAAATAGCAATTCACTTAAACTGCAATAATATATTTGCCTTTTTATAACTTTGAATTACAAAATGAGCGATATCACATTACAGATCATACATAATTGTTTCCCATATTTTGTGAGCAACACTGTTTTTTCTCTGTTCCAAGGAATTAGCAGTACAGTTAATCTCTTTCAATAAACTAGCTAATAATTCAGTGAAAAGTAATAAAATAACATATTCCGAAACTGATTTAGCATGTTAAGGTAAAATAGAACCGCAGTGAATGTCAAACCAGAGAGGAACCCAGAGGAAGACCAAGCTAGGTTGTAACACACTGGTCAGAATTGATTTTATTTAAATTGCCCATGAGGTCTCTATTCTTAAATGTCAATGCTACTCTCAGTGGAAAATGCTGTATTTGTTCTGTTCTATGTAGGAGTTTCATATAGGAAGATCAGTGATGGTGCACTAATAATATGCCGACCTTTCAAAGGGTCATAGGACGGCCTTTGTTTTTGAGCCCGGATCTTTTTTTGTTAGCACATTAGAAGCTCGCTCTGAGATGTACTTCGACTAAATGAAGATGCCCACAGAGTTGGTTATAACTGGTAACGGAAACTTTGTCCTGAAACTGTGAATCGTCCTTCTACTGTGGACTTTCAGCTGGATCCCGATGAAACGATTGTTCTGCCCCGTCCTCCTCTGCCGCTACGCCTTTCCTTCCTGGACTGACGGTGGAACGAGGCGGCTTCTTGTGTTTCTCTGAAAGAAAAAAAGTGAGAGTGAATGGTGCGTATGACGAAAGCTTTTATATTAACTTGAGGAATCCAATTATAAGATTGTGAGAGTCGAGCTAGAGGATAAAACGAATTTGCATATTAACAATTTTAGTTTGATGTTGATCCTAAGATGAGAGAGACAAAAGGAAATATGGAAAAAAGTGTGAGGTTCAATTACTGGATGTATCCAGGTCAGAAGAATAAAAACGATATTAAAACCTAGAACATTAAAACAAAGGCTTTGCATTTCCCTTTCCTTTTCATTTTTGGTGTTAGCAAGTGTGTGCGCGGCGGCATGGGGAATCATCTCTTTTTCATGAGCCTGAAACTGGAATCTAGGTCAACATGGAGAGTTAGACACCATCTACATCTGTCTGCCTGACTACAATAGTGTGCACAAATTATAACCCCACAAACATTCAGTTATACAATTTACTCAAGACAAATCAAACATTTTTTTTTTTTTTTTTTTTTTTTTAATTTTGGGCCCTAAAAAATTTTTAAAAAAAAAATTTTAAAAATTTTTTTTGGGT
>NW_015112672.1:0-14224 GCF_001443285.1 Poecilia latipinna | reverse complement strand
ATTTTAAACCCAAAAAAATTTAGTTTTAAAATTTTTCCAAAAAAAAAAAAAAATTTTTTTTTTTTTTTTTTTTTTAGATCTGAGCTCTCAAAAATCTGTCAGAAAAATAATTTGAAAACTTTTCTTGGTGTTGGGGTAGGAGAGGGCAGAAAACAGAACTACTGCAGTCTACAAATTGCTACCATGCACATGAACGACACCAGAGCGAAAAACTGGTTGTGATGTGATGGAGTCTACTAGTTCTTACAGAAACACCCTCAGCAAATGATATGCCTCTCTCATCCAGTTTGAGTCTTAGCTCCCCTCTTTTCTGCAAGCAGAATAGATAACAAGAGAGGAGACAGCATAAAACTTCATACAACAGACAAACCAGCAAATAGAAAAGCTTTGAAATTCACTCAGAGACGCTTTCTCTTTTTCTCCAGTTTCTTCATTCAAAGATTGTTGGCAGTGCGCTCATTCCAGACGTGCTCAAATACACCTACAGATCAAAAAGGGGACAGCTGTGTTTGTCTAAGCCAAGTGTCGGAGCAGTTTCTAGATACAGGTCCAATATCAACGCAGACATAAATAAGTCTGAGCATTGCTCAAGGCACAAACGAGATGATAAACACTTGAAGTCTGTGACTCATAACGATATTGGTTTAAGAGCGTGTCTGCTGCCACTCGGTTCATGTTCACGTGTGCGCGACTGCTGCGCACGGGAGTTTGCATGAGGTTACACGCATTCGTGTTCATGTTTGAGTGACTCAGTGGGACAGAGGCTCGTCCCCCTCCACTCCGCCATGCACGCTCTGATGGATGTTAATGTGGACTGACACAGGGGTGTCCCCCAAAGGAGGGAACATGGCTACTGAAGGAGGGAAGGCTGATGTGAGTGTGTGTGTGTATGTGTATGTGTGTGTGTGTGTGTGCTCAGAGACAGTTTTCTAATCCTCTCCCTTCTTCACAGAGCCAGAGCGGGAAAGAGGCACTGAACCGCCCAATGAATAAATAAAAGCCTCAACCCCGCCAGCACCCCCACCCCCTTGCCTCTTTTCCAGCCTGAAGCCGTGCACAGGAGCACTTAAAAGCATTTTAACAAGAGTCACTTCATTAAATATGGACTTCCTTTCCAAAAAAAAAAAAAAGAATCCCTGGAAGGAAAACTCTGAGTGACTTTTCACATCGGGAAATATGGGGAAAAGTGTGGGGTGATGGTGGTGTGTGTGTGTGGGGGAGGGGAAAGGAGGAGGCATGGAGGATACACTGGAGATTAAGGCAACAAGAGAAATGTTAGAGAAATATGACAGAGATGAAAAAAAAATAGGGGGAGAAGAGGAGACAACAGGACCGCTGACGTGAAAACTGGTGAGAACATGCCAGGTCAGTTTGGCGTTCAGAACACCTCCCCGTGTCATTCAAAATCTGAAACTAATTGTGAAAAATTGCTGGACTCGAGCTCGAGACGCCATCTTTTTTGTGCCTCTGGTATGAGACTGAAACTTTTTTTAAAAGTCTAAGAGAAAAGCCGCATTTCATCAAGAGAAGTTGAAGGGTAGTTCAGAAAGCTTTAAACGAGCCTCTGTTAACAACTCGCCTGCGACCCAACGCCTCATTGGTGTCTTCAGCTAAATTAAACCCAGATTCGTTTGTCTTTGAGAATAAATCTGCGGACAGCTTAGAAAAGAAGCCAATTCTTTAGTGTAGAATTTGAGGTGGTCCGCCTAATGATCTTGCTGTGCTAACACAAACTGGGAAAAGATCATGACTTTCTGAAAAGATCAGACGCTCAGCAATGCACTCAAATAAATGTTAAAATGGTGATAACTTTGATATTGTATCTTTATCCAAACGTAAGATGCTCAGTAGAATGACTAAAGCAGCAGATAGAAATACTTTCAAAGCAATTTGAAAATAAGTTTTCTCGTTTTTTGTTTGTTTTTTTTTTTTTTGCTCTTTGTTAGAAACTTCTTCAAAGGGCAAAGACAGGAAATATAACAAAGAACAACAGCTATGAGCCATGCAAATCAATCATGTCTTTCTTTTTATTTTGGTAAGTTTGAATTTAACCTAGCTTTCTTTCTTATAATGCTTCATGTTTTTGATGTCAATTTTTTTATGTCCTAAATTATACTTAGTGTGTGTGTAGATTTGCTTCTTTGTCCTGTGTCTCTGATAAACTGGCAACCTGTCCACGGTTTAACCCGCCTCTAATTAAATAACCTGGAGATAGGCACTAGCTCCCACCCAGCAAGGACAAGTGGATGTAGAGAACAGATGAATGGATGCAATCCAGACCTTGTTTCAGTGGAGCGTGGTCATCATAGCAACGTTCTCACATGAGCTTATTCTGTTCTCACGCAGCCATGAATATGCATTAACATGTGAGACACACATCTTGGTCTTCTTTTACAACATGCGAGGACATTAAACATTTCACGTTGACTCAACGCATAGCAACGCTGCAGCACCTTCAAAGAGGACGAAAGGGACCCTTAAGTGGGTCAGAGTAAAAATATCTTCAACAATTATTCATGGGGCCCCCGCCTATCTCGACTATACCTCCACCCTGCGAAGAATCTGCATCGCACTGCAGCGAGTGGAGACAAAATGGAGACCGAAGGAGAGAAGGTACGGAGAAGGAGAAAATCTGGAAGCAAAACCCACAGAGAGAAAGGAAAAAAGTTAAGTTTGTTGTTGACTTATTTTGATTTGGCTCCTGGCGAGGGGTGCAGTGGGCAACGCATAAAGCACAGTGCACAATGTGAGCTCTGCAAACACGTCTTTTGATGCTCTGTACAAAATTGTTTCCAGCATTTACTTCCCCGTCATCACTAATCCTCCCACCAAACTCCAGCATGTCACACAATGGAAATTGTCTGCTAAAACTGACAGTTCAACACTGATCACAGCCGTCTTCTTCTAACAAACATCCTGCCCATATAAGATGAAAGTGTTTGGATTCAGCGAAGTGGGTGCACAGACCGGAAACTTTGCGAAAATCTCTCTGCATGTGAAGGGACGAGAGCGTTGTCTTGAATATAGGACACTTTAATTTGAATGAATATGAACGTTTGGTTCTCTTTTGTGATAACCTACACTTAAATTCTTATGACGAGGGCAATGAATAAAATAAAGGGCTGCGCTTATTTGCAAAGAAAACTAGATTCCAGTGCAGCACAGGGGTGTCAAGGTTGCCAGGTCCCTGTAGGTCTGCACTGTAAATCCACACATTAATCAGAGTCGACAGGGAGAGATCAAAGGAGCCTGTTCCATCTTTACTGAGAGCAGCGCTTTGATGTGTGTGCATCTGTGTGTGTGCGTGTGTGTGTGTGTATGTGTGTGTGTATGTGTGTGTGTGTTACAGATGCAGCAATGAGGAATGAATCAGACAGAGGGAGCAGGACTGAAAATTAGGATATGAGAGACAGCCTGAAGAGAAAACTCTTATGTGTGGCTCTTGCTGGGGTTTAGATAACCAACATGGCGATGATAAAGACTCACTGTAACTTTCAGCTCTGGCTAAAACTAAAGGTACAAGCCATGAAATGTAGATAAAAACTGTGCAAAAATATAATAGTGTCGATAAAAGTGACACAGCACATGTATGTTGTGGGAGATGGCCACATGCATCTCTTCAGTGTTTGTACACACATGCATAATTCCTGTTTAAAAAAAAAAAAAATCTAATTCAGAGCAATCTGAAATACTTTCCTGCCACCCGGTGGACGTCTGGGCTTACTGCAGCTCAGAACCTGAGCCAAATGTGGTGCAACATAAAGGATGGCATGGAGGCAATGAATGCAGCTGCCATGGCAACAAAGAGCTGCAACAGGGCCTCAAAAGGCATTATTTATTATTAGTTATTGTGTGTTTGCACATTTCTGTTTCTTCTATTCTTTGAAAATCAGCAGCTAATGGAGATGCGGGGGTGTAATGATTTATGTGTGTGTTCACTAGCAGTACCAGACTCACCAGACTAAGGAGTCACATTTATCCATTATTGCACCCATTAGATACATTTTTAGTCAAATATTGGTAAGGCAGTAATTTTTTTGTCAAATAAAAGTTTGTTTCATAACTTTTTCTCCATGAATGTAATTTGAGAATCGTGTTTACTGTGTGACATATTATTAACTCAAAGGTATAAAAAGTTTTAACATTAAGTACAAAGCAACTAACTGCGGCTCAATTACAGATAATCCGTCTTGAATATTTTATTGAAGAGACATTTTTCATTCTTAAACTTTTCTGCCACCTTCTGGACAGTCACAGAAATGGACTTTCAAAAAGACATGGTTCAAAAATATTGTGCAGAAAAACATCCAGTGATTTCACCTTCTAAAATCTTATGCATTCAGTTTAGGTTCCATCATTCTGGAGAATTTGATGACTGCTTTCAGTTGACTGTGAAATATTACCATATGCAGGATGTTTTGTTTATTTACTTGTTTGTTTGCTTGTTTCTTTTGCCTCCTTTCACTTTTCGCCTTAGTCTTAGATATTATTGCTGCCTTTCTTTCTTTTGTTGCCCTCATTTCCTTCCTGTTTCCACTTCACTTGTATCTCTCTTAAAGTAAGAACAATGAGCAGAGGTAAGAACGTCACTTACTGGCATGAGTGTTGTGTTCACTTTGAGCTTTTTGAGTATATTTGCAAACTGTAATATGACTTTTTGTGTTGCCTTTTGCATAATGTCTGCATAGGACTTACTTGTCTGTTAAGACTCATCATTTTTACCTTTTGTTCTGGGGTTGATATGCACCACATGCATTGTGAGTCACACAACACAGAATCTGTCTAGTTCATGAAGGATTAGCTAGCTGGACATTCCCATGCTGCACTTGCTTTTTACTGTTTCGATGGATGAAAATGGCAGCTTCAGACATATGAAAATTGCACCCCAAGCTGAACCAGACTTTTCGAGGTCTCCATTTCTCTTCCAGATGTCTTGCTTGATTTTTGCTCATATATCTTTCAATGATGTCATACACAAAAGCTGTGTTTGAGGGTTTGCATTCACAGTTGTTCCTCCATTTAACTCAAATGTTGTTGATGAAAAGCTTACAAAGCGAAGGCATCATCATATTTGCTTTCTCAAATGATTTAAACATATAGTAATCATATTGTTTCTGAATTTAAATAAAGTGCTTTCAAAAAACACATTTTTTTCTCTCTCTCTTGTTACACTAAGATATAGAAAACAGAAATAATGTTAGTAATTACAAAAGACCTAAAACAGAAAACATTTAGTTTAATTTAAAGTCAGATAGTGAGAAGACAATGACAGGATTAGAGGAAGTCCACAGTGAACCCAAACAACCAATCCTTGTTTTTTTGAAGATGCATGTGTGTAATGGAGGAAATAAAATAAACGCAAGGTGGTAAACAGTTTGACGGTCGCCACTGAGTGTCCGCCAAGACACAAAACAGAAGCTTGGAGTCATTTTTGACTCATTTTATCGATGGAAAATTGGAACCTTTATAGAGGCTTTGAATGTGGTTGGTCATTGGTCAAGAAAAACGATCTCAAAACTGGTTTCAAGCAGCCACACCGCTATTTGCTTGCCATGCTTTAGTTTTCTACTCTTTTTTACCAATAGGTGGCGCCTCTGGATCATACATTTAAAACTGACTAGACAACTAATAAAATAGTTCACTGTTCCGTGTCAGTGCAAATAAAAGTCTAATTTCCGTTGAAACCGTTTTAACAATTTGTACTTTCATCCTAGAAAAGATTAAATTAGAACTCAAATAAAATATTATTTACGTTCATGATCTGAGAGGCCTTACTTCTTAGATGTCAGAATTAATTTTCAGGTGTAATTAGCAATTACCTGTCACTCTTTGCTTCTACTTTTGAAACTCTTTCCGTTTAGGAGCTAAATAATGTGTTTTAAATCTTGAAGATCTTGCTGTCACACGTAGAATAGCAAAATATGTGAGAGACTAATATATTTATAACTGTATGCACACAATACAAACTTGTTTACTAATAAATAACATTTTCAAAAATAATACAAGAAGGAAAACCAAGACAGCTGTACAGTAGCACTTTCTGTTCAGGTCAGGTTATTTTTCACATGGAAACTTCACAACAAAGTAACAAATGGAGATAATCACAACCAAAGCAAAATCATATAAAATCCAGTTGGTTCCAAACTTAGCTTCATTTCAGTTCAGTCCAATCATTTTGAAATACTCCTAATTTTATTACTGTACATTTAAATTTCATTGATTTTTTTTTCCATGCTAGTTATTCACAGAAGCCAAGCCAATTGCATTAAGTTGCTGACTTTGAAGGAAAGCCTTCATCATCACCTCGTTGTGTTAAGGTACTTGTAAGACTCAAAATGAAACATTTGGTCAACGTAAAAGGGAATTGATCTAAGTAAATTTTTCCCATACTTATCCAGACTTTGACACAACACAAATCAAACTTCATAGTTTTACAGACTTCCCAGATTCAGCAGCGACATGGACGACATAGATTTCAATTCAGATAAAGAGGCAAATGTGACTCAAAATGTAACGTTTCATCCGGGACACTAGGTGGCGTCCTTGGTTTCACTTTGAAATTACACCTTTGACTGGAGGAAACCTGTTTCTCTAACGCAGCAAATATTTCTTTTTTGATCATTACAAACTTAGCAAACCTACAAATGGGATAATTTTTTCCTGTTAAACTTGTTTTATATTAGAAGAAAATTCACAATGACCTGAAATTAAATTGGTAGTAATTTCTTTCCTTCTTTCTTTCTTTCTTTCTTTCTTTCTTTCTTTCTTTTTTTACATTTTAAAGAAAATGTTTGCAGTGACACATATTCTAATAAAAACATTATTCATTAATGTGAATACTATGATGCTGTGAAAAACATGAGGCATTTTTTTTGTTATTACGTCATTACGGCTGTATAATAATACATTTCCCTTGTTCCTGCTGTAGGTCTCATCATGTCAGTTGCTAGATTTAAAAATTAGATCAGAGTTTAGATCAGTAAATCAAATCACTTCTTATTCTCCCTGTCCCCATGTATGTCTGATATCACTTGATAGTAGTTTAACAGGAGAAATTATAGCCAAAGTCCTGCATATATTTGATGTACAAATTCCTGAACAGATTTTACTTCATAATCTTGCACCTTTTTCAACCATACTTCTTCCTTCCTCTCAACTTTCACCTAATATGCATGAACACAGCCCTCTGTTAAAAGCTACTTTCTTTAGCATGTGTTGCTTCCCCTCTTTGTGGAGTGTGTCAAACGCGTTCTGCAGGATAAATGTGATATCTTTAGTTTCCCCCATGATCGTGTGAGGCATAACATGACATTTTTTCTATTAAAGATCAGCTTTTATTTTGTCTTGTGCGATGTTTTGTTTTTCTGAAATTTAGTCTTGGATTCGCATTAGCTGCAAGTCGTAATCACCCTTATTAACAGAAAAAAGACCCTTAAACATATCACAATGTGTGTTAGAGATCCACACATTGTACGTGTTCCCGTTTATAAACTGTTTAAAAAAAAATAACTTGGAAATGATATTCTAAATTACTAAGACGCAGCTGTAAAACAAAACAGCCAGACGGACCTGGTAGCCGCGTCAGGTTGCAGTTTCTGTTTTAAAAGTGGAAACTGGGAGCAGACCCACGCTCTTTCCGAGTTAATTAAAACGCCCCCCTGATTGGACGGACAGCTAATCCCGGCGGGCCGCCTGCTCGTACTAACTTGTGAGCGGGACGGAGTGCCAGTCACAATCTGCTAGAGGCGAGGGAGGGCAAGAAAGACCACTGCAGCTACAAAGGCGAGAGGAGCGCAGTTAGGGAAGTGTTGTTAAACGTGGGCTATGCGCGCAACAAGGGGGGAGCGCAGAGCACAGAGGAGGTGAACGCATGTACAGGCTCAGCTTCACACTCACAGCCTCCTTCCTGAAGAGACACAGCGCTGAGAGGGGAAAGGAGTGAGGAAAAACTCAGAGAACAACGCAGCAACTCTTGGACAAAAGTGCGCCACAGCCGTCAAGAGAGAAGTTTGGATAAAGCGGTCCAAGGAAGACTTTTTCCTGGTCAAAACCTGCTTTGGAAGAGAGAGAGTGTGTGTGAGAGAGAAAGAAAATGAATGTCAACGATGAGAATCTGCTCAAGTCCATCAGCAACGACGCGCTTCTCGACCTGACGCAGCGCTACGGGCAGTCAGCCTTCGGGTTTGGCGCTGGCCACGGTGCTGGTAGTCCCGGCAGGTACCCGCTCACGCCGGCCGCCGACTTCCTCTCCGGACAGACTGGGAAGTCCAACGAGAGCGGCGGGGAGCACACGAGCGACGACGAGGACGGCTTTGACTCGCTGGAGTCCCGGAAGAGGGGCTCCTCGTTTGGGGACGACAAGCCCGGCGGGCCCCTGGCCAAAAAGTCCAAAGAGCAGCGGTCCCTGCGGCTGAGTATCAACGCCCGGGAGAGGAGGAGGATGCACGACCTGAACGACGCGCTGGACGGCCTGCGCGCCGTCATCCCGTACGCCCACAGCCCCTCGGTGAGAAAACTCTCCAAAATAGCCACTCTCCTCTTGGCCAAGAACTACATCCTCATGCAGGCTCAGGCTCTGGAGGAGATGAGGCGGCTGGTGGCGTATCTGAACCAGGGACAGACCATAACCTCACCGATCCCCACCGCCCTGGCGCCCTTTGGACAGGCAGCCGTCTACCCCTTCTCGGGCTCCGCGCTCGCCACCTGTGCCGAAAAGTGCACCACTTACTCCGGGGCACCGTCGACTCTCTTCAAACACTGTAACGACAAGCCTTGATTTGATTTACGCTCTTTTTCCTGAACTTTTACCTGTGCTGCGCCCATGTCAGTCTCTGTCCCACTCTAGTTAATTTAACACATAATTCTGTGGAAATTAAAACGGTTTTAGTCTAATGCGTAATGGTAAGATATGGTTAAGTAATCATACTTCGAAAATGCTCTGTAGAAATTAAATTGTTTGGGCCTTCCTGTCACTGTGGCTTGCATGTCTCACATCAACTACAGGCCATATCCAAAATATGAACTTAAATTCTGCGAAGTTTCTGTTATCATTTGCAATCTATGCAACATTCAGTAATTACAAGAAAAAATAAACGCGACCATTTTCAACCTTTAGATTTGATCCTAATTAACTATATGAAAACAATCTGATGTTATATTTTCTGATACAGTGTGTTTGTTTTTATTTCAACTTATTGCACATCTCACATGATTGTATTGTACAACTTTGAATAATCTTCAAAGCCCGGTTATTATAATAATAATAACAATAATAATAATAATAACAATGGTTATATAACTGCAGCCTATAAACCGAAGAAGCATTCTGGTTGTGTTACAACATGGATTTCATATATTGTTTATAGTATGTCTTTATAATTAAAACATATCTATGCTCGGGGCCGGTTTGCGTCATCATTTCACAGATTTAAAGATGTCAAATAAAGCTCGGAAATGTCATAACGTAGGAACATTTGAGATATCGCATTGAATATTTAAAATGTACAAACTTGTATAGGTTTTTTTGCAAATGCACGGTTCTTTGAAAACTGCTTTAGATAGAAATTGGCAACTAGCATCCGGGATGAGGAGCCTGTCTGAACGAGCTCAGCGGGACTGGTGGGGCCTGTTAGGCTTGCAGTGGGGTCGTTGGCGCTGAGGGGAAGGGCGCAAGCGCCGCCCGGGGCTACCCATGACCTGTCTCTGGGTATTTGGGTGATTGCAGACTTGCTTGGCGGGCCCTTACACACTGGACAGCTATTAACGCGATTTCCGACCCTGTCTCTTTGGGAGAGTTAATTCAGTGAACGTTGCAGAGACACTTTTCTCTTTGCAGGTTGCGTGGATTTAGAGAAATCTTTGAGACATTAATCGTCATTGTTAGAGATACAGCGCGGCACGTATTGTTTTACACCACCCGTGTGACACAGATTTACTTCAAGTCAAAAGTGGAAAAAATGCACACGCGCACGCACGCACGCACACACACATACACACACACACACACACACACACACACATATATATATATATATATATATATATATATATATATATATATATATATATATATATATATATATAAATATATATATATATATATATATATATATATATATATATATAATTGTGTAGACTATGTGAAATCAAATAACATGCACTGTAAAACAGATTTTCGAAGGTGTTAAATATTAGTCCTTTAAAAATTACAATTTTAATCAGGCAGCCTTTTTTATGTAAACGTTACACTTATTTGACAGCAGTTAAATTAGTAATTAATTAGTAATGATAGTAGCTACTTTATTTTTGCTCTCATTCAAGAATTTAACTGTAGATGTTGGTTCAGTCCACCATTAGCCATCTCGTTCACCATCCAGCAGATAACGATAAGGCTGACGTAATAATATGAGTAAAATATAACTTAACTGCCATGTTAAGTTATATCTTGGCTAAGAAAGTTTCAAGAATTTGGGTTTATATTAATTTCTAGACATATTAGCAACAACGCTAATATCAAACTAGCTAGCATGCTGAGAATTTTATCATCTACACAGTCACTGCCAATAAATGACACATATTGCCTGTTGCTGTCAGGGAAACGTTTTACATACCATCTAAAACGTTTAGTTTAGCAACACTACCGACAGATGAACAAAATGATCTTTCTATTTAGTTTGAATTAAGCTAGTTTTTTGTTTGTTATTATTTTTGAAAAAAGTTATTTGAAATTAACGAACTCTTTTCAATTTTTTGGTGTTAAACTTACAAAACGTGGTTCTAATTTTTATAACCTACTTAAATAAAATGTTAAATTTTCACATTTTATTGCACTTTTAAAACCTCAGATTCATTTTACCGTGTAGATATTTAAATTCAACAGAATTTGTTTCCTTTCTGGTCTACAAGTGAGAGTCCATTAGATAAGACATTCACATTAGGTCAGCCTGTTTAAGGGCAGTTAGCTACTCTCCTACGATTTATAAACATGTCACAACAACAGGGCATCCATGGCATCTTAAATAGGCTCTCTGATGACATGTGACTCCTCTGGGGACCCACAAGACATTCGGAACAGTGGGGATGAAATGTGACAAACGCTGCCAATATTGCTTGGGAGAGGGACAGAGGTGGTGGGGGGTGGGGGGTTGCGCAATATTTGTCAGTTTCTGTATGGCCTAATTGTCGCAAATGAGAGGGCTGCTTTTCAGTTCTAAAGGAAGGATGGTCACTCATCTCCCAATAGGGATGTGGAGCTGCTCAGATTTACGTTTTATAGTTTCACTGTATTTTTCAAAGTGCATGGTGGTGAGAGGAATATATTTGTGGATGAAAACTAAAGGTCAAATTTGCTTGTAGCATAGTTTTGTGCCTGGCTACAGTGGGTGAAGAAGCCCAAACTGTCCCTCCTGGCTGAGTAAGGAAAATTTCATAAAATAGGTAATAGTAAGTGCATACTTTGATTTTAGATTAACTCAGATATAACCATGCTTTTGATTTTCAAAGCTAACTATCTGTAGCTCAATTTATGTTATTGCTTTTCCAAAGGAAATATAATTGTTGTTGCTTATTTTGAGTATATGGAATATGGAATTAAAATACATGTAAAAGGTGATTTAAATAAGTATTGCAAACCTAAAACTCATTTGGGTTTATATCTTACAGTAAGATAAAAATATTTTCTTGAGAAAATTAATTTCATTAGCTATGTTATAATTATGAATCAATGTGATACAGAAAAAGATCTTAGCAGCTGTGGGAAGGGGTGTATTGTTTATCACTGCCTTAATAAAAACTCTGATTTATCCTCATAATGACAAATACTAATTAAAAATATTTGCAATCCCAAAAAATCAACTGCATTTTTGGGATTACAACTGCAGTTTCCACTTTTCATTGAGAGCACCAACACATATTAATACATATGAAAATGAAATGATGTGTATTTATTGTGTGATGTCAAGCAGTATAACTGTATTGTTGAGGTAATGGATAAGTTTTATTTGTAGTGCAATATTTCTGTTGCACTACAGAAATACATCTGTAGTGTCTGTGAAAAAAGCAGGTGATAATTTGTTTTAAACGCATTTTATAGTTACTTTAATCATTGTCATAATAAATGCTGAAAAATATCACAATATATTCTAAAATTTTAAGTTCATCTTGCACAGCACTGCCAAGGTTAGAGCTGGAATATATAAACATTTATGGATTGTGACAAAAGTTGGAACATGTGCGCTGGGCATTCAAGTCATTCAATAGGCATCTTAATGTGCTCCTTTGAACATTTCTTAACAAACTGGATGATATAATTCTCTTAATACTGGATTGTTTCTATTTTTTTCCACAAAAGGTCCTACAAAAGAAAAAAAAACCTCACAATTAAAACAAAAGATCCACAAACCCCTGACACATAAATCTGAAAGTAAAACTAAATCTTGTAAAGAAACATTACAAACTATTAGAGAGGGACATCTTGCTGCCTGTTCTCACCTTTTGTCTCTTGCCGACAGAATTTTTCTTCAGACAAACACCCTGCACTACTGACAGTGCTCTGCCACTCTCACGACAGCCCAGTGTGGTGCAGGAGTGCAGACAGACTGTGTGATGTCTGTAAACATTTGTGTTTGCTCTCAGTGGGATAGAAAGGGAGTGATTTCATTAGCATGGCTAGAAGCTTTGAGGTATGTTTGTGCGCTTTTCTCCAACCCAACAGTATAGTACTAAAACCATATGCCCTAAAGTGTGTACCTCTGCCTAATGCATCTGACAGCGCTGTTTTCTCTAATTAAACTCTCTTCGTGTGCAGGCTCAATGTGTCTGAGCCACGTTGCGGCACTCTTAACTCGCGCACACACACGGACTTGTCTTACAACAGGGGCCTTGAAGGAAAAAGAACATACTTCAGCTCTTGCTATGCTTATAATAAAGAAGTGCAGGGTTTATTATGTAGGGCATCATAATTTCTTTACACATGGAGTTTTGAAGTTTTAGATTGGAAGCTGCATCAATATATAAATATATATTTTTTTTAATTTATGGGCAAGGAGGCAAATTTGTTGATCAGGTTTGGGTGAACAACAAACCTACACATGTGTACGTTGGAAGGAGATGGTGCGCATGGATGAAAAAAGGGGGCATGCTAAAGAGAAAAGTGCCAGAGGTAGCACCACAAGAATGATCCCCCCCCCAAACCCCTCAGAAAACCATCCACTCCAACTTCTCGTGCTTCACTATGGCATCACACTTTGTCGTCCCTCGCAGCCCCGCCCTGTCGGAAGCGATGAGCGGTTGAGTCAGTTGGTTCTGAGGAGCCATGTGATTCGGGGTGACGTTGCTGCAAGTGCACTGGTATGGGCCAGGGCCTTTCATTTGTTAATCAGATGTCCAAAGGGGGGGTTGGAGAGGGGATGTCTGCCCGCATGTGTCTGCGTGTTTTTCTACTTTCTGCATATCGGTCCCCGCAATTTGTGCTCACATGGTGGAAAAAGCCCACGAAACATTGCAGAGCTGCAAAGTATTTTGCGTGTTCCCACAAGGTGCCTGACCCCACTCATGGTGGACACCGGCAGTGTGACAGGGGCCAAATGAGGCCTAGTTGGAGAGAGTGAAGCATCAGACGACAGCAGTCTGAGCCACTATTGAATATTTTATCATATTCATCCCTGAATATATACTGTTTGGGTTTTCTTTAAGGAGCAGCTAATCTTAACTATTCGGTGCTTGATATTATTGCGCTGCTTGTCAGTTTTCTTCTCATCTCTGTGTTTTTCCTTTAATTCCTCCTGTATTCCCTCGCCCCTGAAACCACTGCATTCATGAAGCTCGCTCCTTCTCGTTTAACTAGTTTTATCTTGACAGAGGATATGAGCTGACAAACGGAGGCAGCCGTTACAGTAGCACTGCCTAATCTCTGTAATGGCCCCACAGATACAGGACTGGTGGTGAGCAAACATTGAAAGACACATACCCAAACACACCTCAAGTAGCTGGACAAACGAACATGCCAAGCCCTGGGGTCAACAGTCGTCTTAATGGTGTAACCTCCTTTCCAATATACGCTACACTCGGTCTGTCCTTTTCTCTATAAATGGCACTTACACACAAACAGAGAGCTGTCTGATCCTCACTTTAGACGATCAGAATAAATAAAAAGAGATCTGACGTGGAGAGAGGATGTAATTTTCAGAAAAGCTACACTGTAAAAAAAATTCTGTTGTTTTTACAA
>NW_015112671.1:566835-647551 GCF_001443285.1 Poecilia latipinna | reverse complement strand
ATCTGTGGGCACTGCGCCGTTACCTAGCAACACCTGCCATGCCACGTTACCTAGCAACCAAGTGAGCTGTTGGGAATTACAAGCAGGCTAGATCATGGCATATTGTGCTTTTTAAATATCTTGTCAGTTCTCCAAAAGACAACAAGCTCCACAACTACTTCTTCCTCATTGAATGAACTCATGTAAACTTTTGTCTTTAACTCATATGAGTCACAGATTTTGTCATCTAACATTTGTTTTGATAGAAATAGAAATATATACCAAAGTTTAGTGTTCTGTATGTAATGTTGCCACTATGACAACTTTTGCCTATATTCTGGTGATTTTTTTGCAGCATATTTTTACTTCAAATATGGACCCATCGTCTTCTGCAGATCCTAACAACTTATAAAGTTTTAAAATGTTTTCTTCGCTCCTACCTTTCTGAAAACGATCATATTGGGGTAGTCATCATCTGGGTCTATGGTGCTCATGGACCTCATGGACAGAAGTGGTCGAGCCTTTCTGACGACTTCATTTGGTTCCTCGGAGCCTTCATCAGATTCACTGGTCTCCACAGAGCTTGGCAGCTGCTGCTCCTCTTCCTCCTCCTCCTCCTGCTGCTGCTGCTGCTGCTGAGGTGCTTCAGCCATCACCGCAGTGTCCCTTTTCGGATGCGTTAAGTTATCCTCTCTTCTTTATCAGCGACAGGCTTCTTTCTTTACGTCTTGTGCCCTTTCCTCAGTGTCTGGAGGGTGCTGCAGGGAGAGACAGATTAATTGGACCTTATAACTCACTGGTGGGCTCCATCAGTTTTTTTTTTTCTAGGGTTTGTCAGGAAGAACAGAATGGATGAAATGAACACACAAATTCTGCTTGTTTTCTCAGTTTAACTTCCTGCTTATGCAGCACATCGCATGGTGTTTAAGCGTTTTACAAATATTTTTGCTTATTCATTCATAAACCATATCACCTCCCACACCGTCACAGCATGACCGTCAAATCTCCACAATTTTAAATCAAAGCATTTATTTCTCATATTCAATTGCAATAATTTATGGGACTGATTTCAGATCTTGCTGGGATAACTGATGACGTGCTGAACCTGAATGTTGTTTTACAAACCGTATGCTTCCATCTCTCAGCAAAATGAACCCTTGATGAGTCTATATAAACTCATGACCTTTACTTTTTGTATGAAAATACTCCAAGCATCCTTTAACGGAGTTCTGAGCAAAAGGATGCAGTTTCTTCTATCCAAAAATATATAACTGCCAAAAATAGCCGACTTCTGTCTCAGGTGGGACTTATTAAAAAAGCAGAGAAGAAGAAAAACAAAAAAATAACAAAAGGATTTCATATTTATTTTCTTTCCAAAGAAAAATAAAATTGTTCCTGAATCTTACATGCTTAACTGTGACCAAGTCTTATCCAACTTTATTTATAAAGCACTTTAAAACAACCACAACTGATACAAAGTGCTGTACATTAAAACACAACATAATAAAAATTTTTTTTTTTTAATTCCACTAAATCCACCAGAGATGAGTTGTTCTGCAGGTTTTTTTAATTAAATCATCTTCATCCTGAGACGGTTCAGTTCCCAGACTGAAGTTGGCAACTCACGCCTGAAAATCTAAAATAGTCCAAATGGAGCAACACTTTCTCCAATTTTAATTAACACAAGTCAGAGTGAAACTCTAAATTTCATCTAATGCCTGAAGAGTAAAAGTTATAAAATGTTAGAAGATAACTCAGTACTTTCTTTACTCTATCCTCATGCAACAATCTGCTGAATGCAACAGCGTTAGTCATTTTCAGCAACTTGAATTATTTCTGGCCATCTTCTCTCTGAGCACATGCAGCCATTTCACTTATCTTTATTTCTAGAGATTAAATGAGATCCAAATAGGACATTTGATTTTAACTTATCTTTAAAAATCAAGACAGATTTACAGCTACAACTCCAAACATCCTGCAAAGATGCTTGGAGAACTGGTGAAGCGTTTTCTTCAGACAGGATAGGGAACCTGGTCGGAGTTGAATGAAGATGGATGGAGCTGAATACAGGAAAAAAACTGGAAAATAAAATTTTGAAACAAGGATGAAGACAAAAAAGGGCTACAAGAGTGGTTTAATCCCCCCCGAGTCTTGACCAGGGATCCTCAACTGCAGGTTTTATGCTTCTCTGCTGCAACACACCTGCTTGACTGCACTGAGGAGGTCATTCAGATTTGATTGAAGAGTGTTGAACCAGGGACACATCTAAAAGTTGCAGCACACTGACTGCCAAAGCCTGGATTTTAGGACTCCAGGTCGAGGCTTGAATCTAATTTAGACGGTTACAATATCTGAAATTAACATTCAAGGCTCTCCGGCACATTCTCCAAAACAACGAGCAAAAACTTGATGTGCAAATTTGGTAAAGAAATTGCAAAAACACTGCAGACGAATACAAACCAAAGGCACAGCATTGATTTGTAAAACGACTTTCTCCCCATTTCAAAAATGTCCACTACTCTGTTGCAATTTTGTTTCCAATAAACGCAATGATGTTCTACATTTGTTGCTGTGTAAACATTGTGACACTGGTATTTTTTGCACATACCATTAAAAGAAAAAACTTTTTTGCCTTGCCTGTGGAGTGAAACATTTTGTTGATCCAGTTAAACATCTTTCCACAGCAGGATTCAGAATTTTTCAATTTGATCTTTTTTAACACAACCAAACAAGATTTAATCCTATATTCCAGGCGTGGCATGTTCACCCTCTGTGCAATATGGACCGTCACTGACCTGGAACAGAACCGGCATCCAGCAACTACAAGCATCAAACCGAAACTCTGCTACAACTTTGGATACATAAGCGTGTAATAATCGGGATTTTTTTTTTAAGAAAATGTGGAACAAAGTGAGCTGCCATCATATAGAAAAGTTAACCTACATTTCAGTTTGTGCTGCACATTGTGCTTTCTTCAGTGTATGCAATTAGCCCTACAGTCAATATATAACTATAATTTGATGCTAAAAGGAAAAGACATGCAGACAGCTGTCAGGAGGCTTTTTGACCAGTATAGAAAGATGACCGTATAGAACCATAAAAAGAGAATGAGGCTCCCCACAACAAAACTGTGTGGATCTGAGAAAATGATTGTGAAAAGCAGGTTTGCATTCATTAAATAGGTAAGTTAGCTGTTCATAACTGGGCAAATTTCAGCAGGTAACTCATGCAAGCTGATCCAATATGATTTGGGCCCAACGCCCAGCTGTGTGTGTGTTGTGCAGCTCAGACACACATTTAAGTCCACATCAGCTGGCACTTTAGATCAATGCTCTCATCAGCCAGCTGTTTGTTCCTCTGAAATTCTCAGAGAATACACACACACACACACACACACACACACACACACACACACACACGCACACACACACACAGTGTGTCAGCAGCAGAGCTTCAGAGGGCTGCTTCCTGTGAGGAAAGGAAAATGTGGCGTTTGTTTGCAATTGCAAATTAGAGGGGGACTGAAATCATCTCAGAATTAATGGCTTCCAACCTGCTGTCGTTATTCCAAACATACCATCTGTTTGGTCGGCGCCGCAAACCTGCACCTCGCTATGACAACAAAATGCCTGAATTGTTTCCTTGTGATCAAGTTCGCACACTGATTGATCCGTCCTCCACCCAGGATTAGATGTAGGCTTGTTAAACTGGGATCAGTATCAGGAGATTGGCTCTGACTGCTCATTTTGCATGTAAATTAAGTTATTCAACGTGAATACTCGCATCCACCTTTATCACCGTGTGATTTAGAGAGCCTGTGGCGTGTTTGCTTTATCAGGGATTTTGGTTAAATCCACTTTCACCTTTTCGTCCTTTATTCTAGCCCACAAATCAATATTTCTAAGCAGCAGGACATCCTAATTGTGTTTCTGGAGTAAGAGGGATGGCAAAGGGTCAAACGTTTTTAGCCCTTTAGTAGTTTTCAGAATTTTACTTTAAAAAGTTAAAAGGTCTGAGGTGTACCTGCAAACGCAGAGAAATGTATAAATTTTAAAACTTTAGTTTAATGTGAAACCTTGGCACATACTGAAAGGGCAGTTTGCTTGTAGCACCTCAATTTGTCACTTGTTGCAATGAGTGACCTTTCCCTGTTGGTGCATTGCAGCGTTGCTGATTTTCTCTTTTTTGGAAAACGAAAAAAAGACAAAGCTGAAGTCCAATTAAATGAACCTATTTGCTAGACAAGTCTGTTTTAAATTTGGTTTGATTTGTCCCCTAACATCCCCACTCTCATCACTTTACCTCAAACCTGCATGAAGTTGGAAGATGGAATTAAAAAGGTATGATTGTCACTCCAAAATCTTAATTATGACTGAAACAAAATGCACTAAATTAGCCCTGCATGCAGATTTTGTTGTTGTTGCTCTTTTGTAGAAGTTATTGATTCATTTTAAATTAGGGCTGCACCGATTGAAGCTTTCTAATGTTAAGTACACTTGTGCCAACCTTTTATATTGGTCACAACCTAACATTAAAGATCAATGTTTGTTAGTAAATCCACTGTTTTCAAACAGGAATAAACAATTAATCTTACATAGATATGATTTTCTGGTCCAAATTTCCAGCTACAAAGAACAAAGCAGCATCAAAGATGAAAAAAAAAAAAACTCGCTGTGATAATTTATTATGCAAGTCTCAAATTATTAACCCAATAAACTGGATCACATTCAGAGCTGAATATTACTTTGGCCTTCCATTTTCATCTCAACACATGCTGTGATGACAGCAAGAGGAAACCCAGTGAGATCTCCAGCTGCTTTTAAAGTCTTTTTTTATCAGTTTCCCTCAAGACCCTTTGCAGAGCAACAAACTCACAGCTGGTGGTTTCTGCAGCACCTATTCCCACCACCTCCCAGGGAACACTAAACAGTTGGCAGTTCTGACACCGGGTGGCTGCAGATCAAGGAAACAATCAAATCAGTGGGCTTGGAGGGTTATATGACAATGTTCAATTCTTAATTTGCAACAAAAGATTGCAGATTAGCGAGCGAGCTGATCATCAAGTCGGTAACTGTCAAATGTTTTAAATCGTAGACGGATTTAAAACATGTTCGAAATTTAGATTTACAGGATCAAATGAATCAAGAATGAAGGTTTGTAGAGAGATGTTTTCATGAGATCAGTTCATGACGTTACCACTCAAGAAAAGGTGAAGATGGGTAAAATTTACTAAATTTATCAGATTTAATTGAGCTTATTTTACACTTTTTAGCAAGACAAATTAAGAGCTGAAAAGCAAACAAGCAGACATGTTGGTAGAAAGCAGGAAATGTTCTGACACATTGCGATCCACCTATTAGTACGTTAAACGTATTTGTCCTGCTAGGGTTGGTTAATTTGTCGAAGTGTTTTGTTTGAAAACTTCCTGAAATTTAAAATGTTAATTATTTTTAACAATCCAGTACAGCACCGTAGCGAGCTGATCATCAAGTCGTTAATTAATGAAAATACATTGAGTTTGTCAAAAGTCGCCAGTCACTGCCATCAACTTAGGTAACAATAATGAATGTTTCCCCTTCCTGATGGACACAGAACATCAAAATAATTTTGAATCATTAGCAGCAGCAGCAACCCCACCAACAGGGACAGTAAAAGCACAAGTGCTCATTATAAAACTTTAGTTAAAACACAAAAATCAAAACACCTTCAACTTCACTACCTGTCCTTGTTTTTGCACCTCAATTTTGAGCTTAATTTTGTAGACGCGTAGATTTTTTCCAAATTAACTAAAAAAATAATCTGCACACAAAATGTGTATTTGTAGCAAAACAGCTTATGATATTCTTTCAAATGGGCATATTATTATGCCAATAGATTACACCCAAACATCACAAAAATATTTGATATTTTCAATCTAAGGGAGTATATTGTAAAAGAAAAAAGAAACATCTTAGCTTTTGCTAAGACTGGACAACAACAAAAGAAAACAAAATCCCATTCAGGTTCTAACTGTGGAGGAAAACTCTCAGGCTGCTATAGTGGCAGCAAAAGGTGGATTTGCAAGGTATTGACTGAGGGTTGTTTGTTTTGAAAAAATATATAATTTCATAATTTTCTTGGCTCATCAAATCACTCATCTCATTAAAATACATTTAAGTTTGTGGATGTAATTTCAGAAAACGGCAGGATTTTTAATACTTGAAATAAGCATGGAATGAAGTAGAGTAATTTCTGATCCATTATCTAATCACACATCTTTAACAAAATGCAGTTAATTAAAAACAAGAAGGTCATTAGCAATTAGTTCCCATTTTATTTTATTGCAGCAAAGCAAATTTCCTACCAAGTCAATGTGAATTGTCACCATGCAGTTTCTGTGAATGGAGGGCTTTAATAAAGTCTCCCTGATGTTTTTTCAGCATGAAACACTTTTGCAGAGATCAGCTGTGAGTTTTGGGTAATAAAAGTAAGATCAGTGTTGGGCCTCCAGCCATGAAGGACATAAAGGCGAAACTAAGGCGAGAAAGAGAGAAGAACCTGCAGAGCAAAAAAAAAAAAAAAACTGGGAAAATAAGTCTGGAAGAAGTAACAAGCAGAGTGGGGACAAGGTGAGAAGAGCTACAGAGTAATAGAGAAATGACAGCATTGCTCAGGATATGGAATATTCACAAATCTAACCTCAGAGCATTACTACAAATGTCTTATGCAGAAAAATCGCCAAGAAGCACCTGCAAGTCCTGGACTGCACCGATAAAACTGCCCCGATTCAACAAATAGGACACTTAACATATGTGTCAACTACAACAAAATAAAAATTATCCACGCAGTGAATCAATGCTTTCAGGAATGATGCACTTCTTTTTTTTAAAAAAACAAACTTGACACTAAAATTAATGCCTATGACAAAAACGCTCCGGTACATCTGAATCCTCCCCATCCAGAATGTGAAACGCCTTATACATCGTCAAATTACACAAACGTCAGACTAACCAACTTAAAAACAGTTAAATGCTATGCGATTACTAAAGCAGAATTAAGAGAGGTTCTGCACATTGGATCATTTGGAAAACTGAAACATCTCAGGACGATCCACTCCCTGAACGCGCACGCATCCAAAAGCTTCAGTCATCCACTCAGACATGTTCCCACCAAAACTCTCAACATCCGTGAAAACCCCCCACAGAAACACCCACTGTGACTCAACTGAGCAGTCGAACTTGATCAAACCACAGTTGCGATTAATAGGACTGTCCAACATCATCCAACATCCCGCTGATCCAGCACCTCCGCGCATCACTCTGCCAACATCGCCGCACTCGCTATTTTCTTCCCTCCTAATCTTCTGCACATCTTTCTCACTCCACTGCACATCAGTCTTCCCACCCCCATATTCAGAGCCTTGTTTCTCACCTCTTACCGCCCGCTGACGTCCATCCTTCTCTGGGAGCTCCGGAAACAAGAAGCGGCTTCACCACCGACCCAACAAGCGCCTGAAGAGAGAGGGAGAGACGGAGAGAGGCAGAAACACAGGAGGGAGGGAGAAGAAACAATCCTTACACACCCAAAACCGCTTCAACAGAACATTAGTTGGTACAACCTGCACACAAATAAAGTTCAAAGAGAAAAAAAAATCATTATAGGTCATTTAAAAATCAATTGTCATGCCCAAAACCTAATTTTGATATGGTATTTTAAAATATTTATGAATGAAGGCCCTCTCCGGTGAAAACTTTGACTTGTCTTTGCATTACTTCACAAAATATACTGCATTTTAAACGAGGAAAAGTGCTCTATCAGTTATAAATGCTTACTTTTGAGGTAAGGTAGTAGTGCAGCTAACTCACTTGATATTTCTTCCCGAGAAATGTGCTGCGATAAAAGTAATAATAAATATCTCTTTTTTTTTAAAAGAAATGAGGTTAAGCTTGGAAATTTACAACAAAAGCAGCAGAGATGCTGAAAATGAACAACAGGTGTGGCGTAATCAGCAGTGACAATCCACGAGTAATGGTGTGTTCCAGTTACCTGGGAATTTGGTATATTCAAGTTAAGAAGTCAGAATTTCAACATGGCGACGCCCATAGACTTTTTTTTTTTTTTTTTTAGTACTTCTTACTTTACATAAGTAGACGCTACTTTTAATTTGTTCTGTTTATAGTTACAGGAAGTTGATTTCAGGCGCATTTTTGCATGCGTCATGCAAAACTAATGTTTCTGTTGATGTCAGGAGGAGCGGCCATATTGAAAGTCGGCCTGAAGTCATAACTGAGGCTAGTTGGAGTTGCTCCCAGTTTCCCAGAGGGAAATCAAGCTTTAGTGGGCGTCCCAGTTGGGTTTTGGAATTTCCCAATTACGAGTACAACAGGAATGTAGCATAAAAAGTAGCCACAAAAGAAACAAACAAATCAAAAATGAAACTATTTTAAAAAGCACATTTAAAACTTTAGAGTTCACCTAAGAGTTGAACATAAAACAAAACTTTGAATAACGTTAAAAGATCAGAAATCAAAAGTAACAGCAAGAAATACGGAAAATATGACCCAAATAAATTGAAGGGCCATTTAGGTTCAGGAGCAGTTTTCATTTTACATGCAAGAATTAAGCTTTTTTAATCCAAACTAAAACCATACTCTGCCATGAAACAATAAAAAACATGCTATTTTTATAACAAACTGCTCAGAGTGCAAGCATTTGGAGAGAAAAAAGTTTTAGAAGCAAAACCATGCAAACTTTAAAAAGAACAAAAAAGCATTTTATAATTAATTTTACATGTCAAGGAAGTCATTCTATGAGGATTAAAAGTGATCAAAATGCAGGTATTAATGTCATTTTTAGTGGAATTTGAGTTTTGAGATGACATTTGTTGTGAATTGTCACTATATAAATAAACAGACATTCAAGTTGTAAGAAATAACTGGATTCTTAGTCTGTGCCTGAATAGTTGAAGACACATTTCATAACATTTTCTTGATAAATTGTCAAAAATGTTAAATTCTTTACAATAGCTACCATCAGCATTTTCTACTCTACAATGATGCTGTAAAACTAAGTATAAAAATCACTGTAAATTATTTTCTGCCTAATTCTAAATTATTTCTCCAGTTGTAAAATCTAGCATTTCTAATCAAGCAGGAAGTTAACAGAAAATGTTATCGTTATTCCCTTCAGACGCTTCCCAGCTGCAATGTATTCCAACCGGAGGGTGAAATAGTAATTCGTTTCTAAACGCTGGTGTGAGATTTGTTCAGCAGCACCGAGATAAACTCGCTCTGTGCCTCTGAATTTATTTCCTGTCAAGCAGCAGGCTTTGTCAGGGTCACAGATGGCGCCGATCTTTTAATATTGGAGCTTGATGTTGTCTATTTCAACTCCAATAATTCAGGTACGACACATGCTGGATCAGACCGATTCTATTTGTAGCTTGAAGCAAACCATTTTCTTCGCAAGGCGTTTAAAAATACCTCGCAAATATTCTCATCTGCAAAGAAAGTAGAAAGTATATGTGAACATTTCAAGCTGGATTGAAGGAAACTTCTTCACACCTTATCTGAGACATTTATTAAACATTTTTCTTTTAGAGTTCTGAATATTGGCCAAATGAAGGATTTAGTGAGTTAAAGCAGAACGACATTTTAAATTCTCCACAGATTTGTCTCGACTATTACATCCATTCCTATCATCCAATGTCACCGCATTGAAAAATAATTTACTATTGTTCACATTGTCCTTACTCTCTATGACAATTTACTCTCACGACTCCAGAGCTGCCTGTGGTTTCAGAGGTGTTCATGAGAAATTGACACATTTTGCATTCATGTGTCAACTATTGCAATTGAAACAAAGGATTTTTTTTTTTTATTTGTTTTGACAAGTTTACAGAAGGATCAATCTAAAGAAAGAAAAAAAACACATCTCAGAGTGCAGAGCGGAATGTTACAAAATATATATCTTAAAAACTTCTGTTGTGGTTTTGCTAGATCTCAATGCTACGTTCAACACATTTAGACAACATGCTTTGACAAAAGCTTTAAAATTTTGATTTTACTAATTTGTGGTACTTTTCTACAACTGGTTCAGATCTACCAACAGTCCAAAACTAGTTTGTGGGATTTAGTAAACCAGAGAAAACAAATACAAGGTACCTCAAGGCTCCATCATTGGATAACTTTTATTATAAAGCAAAGCAACAGATGTAATAATTATGCTGATGACATATGTTATATTATAACCCACAATGGTCAATGAATCAGTGTCTCCAAAAATATAAAGTCTGTAGATAAATTGGAGGAAGTTCCAACCTATCACAGAAAAGAGAGTTTTAATACAAGACATACAAGGTTAGAAACTGGAATTAAAGTAGACTGAAGAAGGCTAAAGAAAGCTAAAAACACAAGATGGCATCACAGAATCAGATCTGAATTTTAACATCTATTAATAAGTCAGTCTAATACCAGCTTATAAACTGTATCTTTCCTGTCACAAGACGCCAGCAACTTTCATTCTCACAGGTTACAACATCAGTGGTCAGCTGCTGCTGCAGCCAGAGTCCTGACCAACTGAGTGGGAATTATCTCACACTTGCAGATAAAGCACCAAATGTTTTTGACCAGTAAATCCTTCCAGTTTTGCTGGTCAGATTTGAACACCAGAGATCTGCTCACTCAGAGATAAACAAACGGAGGCAGGATTTCCTTTGGATGCAGAAACAGAAACTATCCTTTAAAAGACGACGAAAAGCACAACACCTGCTTCACTGCAAAACCTGCTTCACTGTTGTAATGTTTTAGCTTTCTATCTGCTTAAATTATTTAATTTTGTCTCATGTTTGCATTTTGTTTAATGTGTATTTTTGTATTTCACTTTATCTCTGTTCCTTTGTTATCCTGCATATGAATGGTGCTATAGCAATAAACTCACATTGCCTCGAGACCATGTTGCAATGTAATCAGGCACTTATCACAAAAACATTACGTCAAACCGGAAAATTATCTACTTTTCTTTTCAAATCCTACTGTCTCAGTTTTAATGAACAAGCCATTCTGAATCTTTCTCCATTTTTTTCTAATTCAAGGTTTGGACACGTCATTTGAATGAGAAAAAAAGAATAATTTCTTCATTCCAAAAGTTCTCCACTGACAGAAAGATTTCCTTACTGCAACTTGTGATATTTGAAATGCATTGTGGTGTATTTGAACAACAGCTCCAGATCACAAAACAATGCATGTTCTGACAATTTCAGGAACACCATCTGCGGGACAAGAGATTTTTTTCAGCTCAATCTCACATCATGAAGAAGGCTTTCTGCACAAGAGCGAAAGGTGCAAAAAGTCAGACTTTTGAGGGTTCATGTCTCACAGTTAGGAAGTGATGTTTGTTCCAGTTTCCTTAGAAATTAATGAATTAAACTCTGCTGGAGGCTGTCAGATCTCTTTATGTTGGGGAATTTAAGGCTTTCCACTGATACTGTGGGGTTCTGACCTCCATATTGCAGTACCTGCAGTTTTGCTTTGTAGTAAGNTACACTTCTCAGTGAAACTGCAGCAAAATACAGATTTTTAGTATATTTCTTACACACTGTAATTGGATTGTGTTCATGTGAAGGCATGCCTGCTATGCTGATATTAAAATGACGATTAACTAAAAATCCTGATACGCCAGGATGAATATAATTATGACTCTTCTCCGCTTCTGCGCTGATGTGATTTGCTGTTTCTGGAGCATAAACAAATACCACCAGCTTGTGTGCTTTAGGATGATTGACAATGCTACAATTTCTGAAGCATGAACTTTCTTTTCACCCACTTCTCCTTTCTTTTTTAAACCTAACCCTCTGTTTAGAAGTAATCTTCCCCAATTCTTCATCCTGAAAATGGGCAAAGCTTACAGCTCTGCTCGCCTTGCAGTTACAACTCTTAGCTGATGGGGACTTTGGCCGAGCGCTGAGGCACATCAAAGCGACTGATGCAATGATGGACCGAGGGAAGAAACAGAGTTTATACTGCGTGTGAAACCCAGTCCCACAATGAGGATATCAACAGACGGCCCATTTGCTGCGATTCAGGCGGCTTATTTTCTCAACCGGTGTTGCAGACTAAAAATATTTGGTGCCCTGATTCAATAAGCCATTACTGGGACAGGGAGTGGGGAGGGTGAGGTGGTGGTGGGGGGGCTGCAGCAGGCTTCAAACAGCCAGCTGTTTCTCTCTTTTTTTTTTTTTTTGCTTTCTCATGTTCATGCTGATCTGCTCTGCACCAGCGAAAGAAAATAAGCTTAAAAATCGATAGGATGCACTTACGAGGATACTGTCATCAAAAACAAAATTGATACTAATGGGCCAATCTGCTCAGGCAGACATGAACGCACACAGACACACACTGCATCTGCTCATGGGTGGAAGCTATAACGTTCACTCCGGACTGAATTATTGAGCATCAGTAAACAGGAAGAGAAGTTCCCACTGGGTTTATGAGAGTATAAATGTGTGTGTGTCATAAGTGGTGGTAAAAAGCTTCCAGAAGGATGTCCCATATTTGTTCATCTTTTCTAACTAACAGCACGCTTAACGGCATGTTTTGGGAGTGCTTGAGAATTAAATAAATTAATAGCTTACAGTTGCAGCTACAATCTACTGTTTTAAAAGGATTTTCCAACATAAATCACATAGTTGAAGTGGGAAGATGTGACAAATTATTTCCAGTACGTTTTTACAAATAATAAAATCTGAAAAATGTGGCAAATGCATTTGTATTCATCCAAGAAGCTCGTGGTAACTATGAGAGAATCCAAAACTCAAGTGCGAGAATCTGTGCAGATGAATCTGTCAAATTGTACCTTTATGAAAGATTGAAAGCCCTAAAAGTCAAATATACAGCCACACACATTGCAGAGGCCACATCAAACCTGGAAGAAAGAGTTCTGGTCAAATGAAGCTAAAATTTAACACTTTGGTCTTCCTTTAAAAGTATTTATGTGGCAAAATACCCTCACTGCTAATTCATGCAGAAAGCCACCGCTGAAAGAAAACCACTTTCAAAGGTCCTCTAATTAAATGAGATGAAAATCAAACATTTTTGGGTCAAATAACACTCATATTTGAGAATGGTCTAGTTTAAGTTTTGTCCCTAAACCCAAAACAGAATCAGTGTCAATGAATTGGATTAAAATGTGACAAAATCAGGAAAACTGAAATGGTTTTATCTCTTTTTTTTTAAAGATAATATCCAGGAATACACAAAACCATCCAGTTTACAAAGCACCAGAACTGAAAAAGGGTGTAATGGCCTATTACTTAGCTGCAGATCACAATATGGCATTCTTGTAGTCAAAAACCTCTTGTGTCACATTTGACCGTCTAAAAATGCTGTTTTCTGCAGATTCCTCCTCTTTCAAGGAAACGTGAAATATACAAAATCCCTGGTGTGCTACAGTCTTCCTTCAGGTCTTCTTGCTGTTGAGTGTGGCTGGAAATGGAAACAAAAATGAGATCATCATCACCGATAACATCTAACAGTAATTCAAGGTAAAACACAAAACTTGTTGACAAGACGCAGCTCAGAGGACTTTTGATTCTTTATGTTTAGATGTTTGTTGTTTTTCCAAAGAGGCAGTCCACATCTTTATAAGTGGACTCATAAAAGCAATTGTGGAAATTTCCAAGATGTGTCTGAGAAGCCGAGACAAGACGGCGACTGACAGATGACGTGTAAAATCGACAGGCAGTCTTAAAGCCCCGCAGAGGGACGACTCGCGTCTCAAATGACACTGAAACAACAAGGCTCTGCCACCGACGAACAAAACACCTCGACTTTTTCTGGTCTCTGCTCTCGAGTGCTTGATGAGTTACACAGAGACGTGAAGGCGTTTTGTGTGGGCTGCTGGAGTGTGTGGGATAAAAGCACTAAGGGTCCGCACACAACGCAGGAGAAAGGAGAGAGAGTCAGGAGGAAGCCTGTCTCCTGGTAAACAGGAAGGGTTCGCTTATTTTAAGTCCGTTAGCAGAAAGGAGCTGGTAATGCTACCCTTCGTATTACCTGAAATATAAAAATTTAGGGGGGGGGTTGCATTCAGCTTCAAAAGAATGCAAAAAAAGGTATTTTTTAATAAAATCGTATAAATTCCAGCTTCTATACGTTTTGTTGAGCTGCAGATGAGAACAAAACACAGACTAATAATCTTATTTTGTGGTTTAACATTAAAATAAAACTTACTGGTCTTGCTTTTTTTTGCAGAAAGAAACAAAGTTTCTAGTTTGATTTGCAGCTCATCATGTTGAGGAAAATGTTTGCTCTAAACTGTCTTTTGGCATTTTTATCGAAACAAAAGTTTGTTTAGGTTCTACTTTACTTCCTGCTTCCACAGAAAGATGAAGATGACTCCAATCAAGCATGTTATTCAGTGACATTATATTCAAATGTAAAAACAAGAACATGTAGAAACCGACACACTTCACATTAATCTCGAATGAATCAGATCTGAATTCAGATTTAATCACATAACGTCTAATTTGATCCTAATTATAACTACAATCAAACTCAGCTGATTGTTCAATTAATCCTGGGTGCACCAGGATTATATGGTGGATTTGCATTTGCGAATTAACAGGCATAAAAGAAAACAGGTTACTTCTGTTCGAGATCCTCAAACCTGAAGCCCCTGGTAAGACGGTCCAGCTGATTCTGCATCCACCTGTAGGATGATTCATGAATTGCCACTTCATTAACTCTTTCTCTGCACCGACCCAGGAGCGACTGAACCTCTGAAGACAAAAACGTCTCTGTGCATCACCGCAGGTGGACAGAGATAATGTTACACCCACCTGCTGGCTTCAGTTTATAAACCGTCTCAACTGCAGATCCCATTTGCAAATCATTACAAAAGTCATAAAAATTTGTCAAAAACAAAAGCTGTTTTTCTTACGAGGGGATCAGCAAATGATGCATTGATGTCTGGGGTAAGATATGCAACTATTTGCAATCACAGTGTTCTTCCATATCTATTCTGCCAGCACTGAGGATATTTATTGGATGGATATTTATTCCTAGCACAGCAGAAGAATCTCATCAAAAACGATTTGCTTTCAGGGCAGCGCATAATCACAGATCAAACAAGTTTTTTTCCTGATTTTGCAAGTCTATTGTTTGAGAAGTCCGATAATCATGGCTGACAGATGATTACATTTTAATTAGTTAATATAGTATCATATGAATGCATTTATATATTTCTATGTGTTTTATTGGAATTTTATCTAAACCAATATGAAACGGCGCATAATGGTGAAGTGGAAGGAAAACTATTTTTACACATTTAAATCTAAAATATTTCGGCCTCCTTCACTCTGATACACCTACAAAATGAAACCCTGCAACCAACTGTCTAAAGCAGCAAGGTGATTATTAAACAGACCATCTTCAGTAACTTGCAGGAAAAGGAAAACCTACCTGAGGAAGATGCAGAAATCTGTTGAAACAAATGCACTTCATTCAATCAATAATCAGCAGGATGAAGTCTGGTGAGATGAGACCAAAATGTAAATTTTGTCTTACTCCTGAATACCGAAAGTTGAAAAATTAGAACTTATGTCAAACTGGAGGTTCGCAGGACATCTCCGGCCCGCCTTAGCCATTTATTTGGCCCTCTAAACATCAGAGAGAAACATAAATAGAACTTAAATTTCATTTTAACAATCAAATCTTTTATTTGTAGTGTCAAAGTAAATCAAGGTGAAAATATGTTAAATATTTAATTTTAAGAAGCACTCATCAAATCCAGATAAAGATAAAATACTTTAACAGTTTTAGCAGTGCACTCTAGAGAAGATTGGTGATCTTGATGTGGGGTAAAATAAAAATGAGCTGTGAACCACGCATTTCAATTTTTAATGTCAGAATGAATAAAAAGATGCATTAAAGGAGGCGATTTTAAGGTGTCAAATTGCATTCCGGCTCTTTTAAAGGGACATGGCGCCAGCTCACGGCACAATAAGGTGACTATGTTACCTTTGGTTGTTCGGTTATTTAGGCGCACCAGTAATCATGGAGAATGCTGCGATTAAAACTTGTTACAGCTGCCAGTTCTTCATGATTGCATTTCTGCTTCCGTGTGAAAATGAGAAGCATTTTACAAACCGCGGATAACGGATTATAATTTTTGGATGATGTTAGTTCCTTCCCTCCCTTTAAGCAGTGGCTACCGCATGCTGAGAGGAGGAGAAAATGCAGGTGGAGAGATTTTGTTCCTGGCAGTGGGAGCAGTTAAAGTCCAATCAGATGAATCGGTGAGAACAGTGGGAGCCCGAGGCCTCCGCAGGTCAGATTCAACTTCTCTCTCTGTAGTTACTCACTGCAAGGTGCAATCAGACAAGACCAGAGCAGGAGACAGAAGAGACAGGCCTGAATCTGAGCTGCTCTTGATGCATGAGGAGCACAAATGACAGCACACCAAGCTGATAGAGCATTTATTTATTTCAGAAACTTTAATACTGTGATCACTGCAAATGTCTTGGTCATACTCCTTTTTTTTTTTTTTACATCTTACAAAGACAATGAATCTGGGATGTAAACAGTATTTTTGTAAAACTTCTGGTCCTCTCTTCATGCTGTGTGCTTTATTTTCGGAGTTTTGTTCCTGGAAGAGGAGCGAACGGCGCGCGCCACGACGCAGCAGCGCATCCTCCCGCTGCTGCTGCAGTCGCCAACCTCGCAAGCTGTGCGTGACGAGCATCCCGACGAAACGTGCAACATCCCGTCTGTTCTTTCCTTTCCCCACCTGGTCAGTGGCGCATTAAAGAAAAGTAGGGTTCCTGTTTTATGAGGGGAAATAAAATTAAGCATCCTCCTTTTGTCAAACGGCAGCCGCACAAAAACATCTGGACAAAAAATAAAGAAACTGCACTGGAATGTAAATTAACCCTTATTATATCCAAAACGCGTCAACACTGTGCAAAGGATCTCCAAAACAAAATGAACCTTCTAAACATCTTTACATTCACATTTGAAATATCCGTCCTGTCCAGCGAAACAAAACAAAGTTCATGAGTAAACTGTAACTTAATACATTTACAGATTAAAAAAAGAAACTTTACTAGTTTACAGAGAGTTTTTGTATAAGATACACTTTGCACGATATATTTTGTCATTCTTCATTGCAGAAACAAAAACCACAGTTCTTCCCATGTACAGAAACTTAATTAGTCACTTAACATTTGTTTGAATTAAACAGAAAACAAGTCTTAGTGGATCAATAACATCTTCTGGGCTGATTTCTACAGATGCTTGTAAAACTGTTAAAGACGAACTAGAGATTCTTAAAACAGAACCGAGTCTCCTGCAGAGAGAGTCCACTCTGCTGGCTTCTCTCTGCAAAACAACAGAGCTGAACGAGTAATTCGCCTATAATAATAATAAAACATTACAATTCTTTAAGCTTGTTTCACTCTACATTCACGTTTCTGGAAATGTGTGGCGAACACAGCAGGGCGTTCACCTCGACACTTGTACATCTTAATGCACTCCAGCGTTTGTAAGAACGGGGGATGATAACCATTTCAGAGAGTAAAGCGTTTCCAGAAAAACACCTGCATGGAAAAAACAGCAGCTCTTAAAAGTAAACACACCCGTTAAAATGTCAGCTTCTTGTGATGCATTTCATAACTCTAAGGGGAAGAAATCATTTTTTTAAGACACTGTTGTTGCTTAAGTGTGCAAACAATTGGACTAATAATTTGTTGAACTAGTTTTTGATTTAGTTTCAGCACTCGGTCTTCTGGAGCGACTCGGATTAAATATCCAAATAATTTATTGAAAGGCTGCAATGGATTTAACACGGTGGAGTCAAAACGTACCTATTGGCAGGACAAAATTTAAATAGAAAATGCAGGAGTTTGTCTTTTGTTCCCACTTTCTTTTGTGAAATATGTATATCATTGTAGATCTAAAACATAAAAAAGGGTTCCAACTGTTGCCTTAGTAAAAGAAAGAGACAATTTCTCATTTTTTTGCATGATCAATTGTTTTCTATTTTCTTGGCCAAGTTCCTTACAATTCTTGACTTGTGGTCAGGGGCCATGCATGCACTTCAAGGGCCACATGTGGCCCACAGACCACACTTTGGACACCCCTAATCTAACGGTTCTGAGTGTACAAAGTTATCGGTCAGGAGATTAAAAAGACAAGATGCTGGTCGTGTTCTCCATCTGACAAGAGTCTCCTGTTTTACTTGTACGTTTAAATTTAAAAAAGCAGGATCACAAGATACAAACAACTTTTTAGGAAACGTTCAATAGCAACAATCCCTCAAAACCTTGAGGGAGGATCCGTTATGGTCTGATGAGAACCAAACTGGAACCTTTGAGTCACAAAACAACATCCTGTTAAAAAGAGAATGCTGAAATTCAGTTTCAACAGTTTATTAGTATATGGGAATGCTCACTAATGCAACCACGGCATGGCAGCCATCCTAATCATTTTGTTTTGTTTTTTTTAGTTGAATTACATGGAAGGGGAACTTTTGGAAATGATCTCCGCCTCACAAAAATCATCCATTTTAACAGGGGTAAACTTTTGAGTTCTCTCTTTGTGGCTTCTAAACTTTGCTTTTCAAGGTCCTTTAGCTCAAATTTTCCCAACAAATAAAAGGCACACATATCCAAACACTCGTGCGTGAAGACTGGCCGTCTCACGTTACTGACCTGTCTGATTGCTTCCAGTCACCAGACACATTTAACGCCTCGCAACAGCAAACTACAAAAATTGGGAAGGTGGTTTAAAACAAAACGAGAAGTGTGTTACTGTATCCAGATGAAGATCAAGAGGCTTTCCCTTCTTTATCTGCTCCCTGGGTGCTGTTTCAAAGGCACATCCCCGCTCTGCCTGGTAGTAAATGACCACAAAGTAGTGAGTGTGTGTTGTAGGCACGGCTGGGTAAGACTTATGGACATTCTCACTATGGCAACACATTTCAAATCCTTAAAAGTTATATATACTTCTTCAACATGTGCAAATTTACTCCCCGACGATATTTTGTCCCCTTAAACCTGAGGAAAACTGTAGATGTAATGCACAAATAAACCTCCACGCACACAAACATCCACACTAAGTCTGCTCCTTTTTTTGTTTGTTTGTTTTTTATAAAAATCCACCTGATTGTCTCTAGATGCTGGCAGCTTATTCTTCTCATTCTCATTCCTGTTCTAAGAGTTTTTGTGGCCTTGAATCAAAAGAGCATTTGGAAAAAAAGAAAAAAAAATTAAATAAAACACAAGTGATAAGCAGCACATTTACAAATCATGACATTTTTCACTGGTCACCACTAGAGGGCACTGTAAGCAACACAACAGCAGGCTTGGGCACCACAAAACACAACATAATACAGAATAAAAAGCATATAGTCAGGCTTTAGGTAGAATTAGGAAAGAAAGCCATTTAAATAATATAACTATTGACCATTAGTCTTGAAGAACTAAACACTGATGTCAGTTGTACTGTACGAATAGAACAACTCATTTATGGGAATTATAATACAAGGAAATAAATTAACCTGGGATTAAAAAGACTCCAAACGTTCCAGCTCGTAATCGTCTCTTATTTATAATCCGCCGGCTCTCCATTTTCAGGCAGTGGGAGGATGAGTCCTTATTTTCCCTGTTTCTCAGAGGAAAAATGATGAAGGCTCTTTTTGCAGCTTAGATTTGAATTCTTGCAAATACGCCCTTTTCCACATCAGGTGTTCTGTTTGTCCAGCTTCTTCTCAAACAACTCCAGGAGTCCGGACCTCTTCCTATTGCTTTTAAGACACGTAGAGCTGAGATGGACCAATTAACACAGGATCAGTCTTGGTCTATGGCACTGCTTGCCAATGGCTTTTAATACACTCCTCTTTCAGGTGTGGGTGTGTACAAAAAAGATCTGAATGAAATAGGAGTAGAATGGAAAATAAACATGTCTGAAAGCTGGATGTCCAGTGATTTTAGACGCAAAAAAATATATTCAAAATTGAATCCGTTAACGTGAGATTAAAAGCTTTCTTCTCTGTTGTGGCTTCAGATCTATAATGTGTGTATTTGTTTGCTGCAGCAGCAGATCTGTTATATACAGGCTTGTGTGGCGTTTCAGTGGTTTTCTTTTAAGAGGCGTCTTCGATTTGGTGCAAACAGTGTTTGCTTTGTCAGAGCAGCTGAGGAATGCTTTAGAGGAAGATGGAGCAGGAGAATGAGGAAAAACTGGTGAGTAAAAAGGCCAAATGTTAGCGGATTCTCCATTTTGACCACTGGGATAAATGCGAAAGAAAGTCAACATCTTGTGGCTGAGGAAGAGGAGATCTGTTTGGCCACTGAATGAAAATCAGGGGAGTCAAACAAGGAGAAGAGAGTTCCACTAATTTCATCCTCCTGACTTAAACAGAAAGTCACGATTTAGAGGGGATTACAAACCAACTGAAGATTGTAAAAAGGGTCTAGTAAATCCCACTCTGCGTCTTCGCAAACAGCGTGTGTGCAAATGAGCGATGTGTGTGCTTGTGTGTGTGAGGGGTTTAGATGAGGTCAGTTCATGTCGATGGTGTTGAAGACCCACTCTGTGAACTTCTTGAGCTTGGCAGCTGATGTTTGGGACTCCTCCTGAAGCCTCTGGTTGTCCTCCCAGAGCCTCTTGATCTGAGACTGAAGACGCAGCTTCTCTTCCCGCTCCTGCGCAAGAAGAAAAGGTCAGGAAGTGAATCTAAAGCAGCTCTTCAGGGAAGAGCAGTACGGAATCCAGTTTTCTCACCAACATCTGCAGTGCTATTCGTGCAGCCGTCCATTTTTTCTTCTATATTTCGCACATGGTTTTCAAAACGTTTTATAAACAAAAAGCTGAAAAGTGTGGCGTGCATATGTCTTTTAGAGTATATCTGCACAAACTCCTCTCTTCTTAGCCACTCCTCAAGCTCAGTCAATTGACACAAATTCCTATTTGGATTTAGGTCCGTACTTTGACTGGACCGTTCCAACACATGAAATAGACTTTATCTTGTAGCTCTAGGGTTGTAGTCTTCCTCATATATTCATCCTTATAAGATGATGCTGCCACTACCATGTTTCCCCACTGCTCAAAGCGAGGCGCACAAAACATTTTGTATGTAGGGCAACTTTTCCAAGAACATTTCCAGCTTTAGAAAATAAAGTTGCCTTCACTTGTGCACTTTAAGACAGAGAAGTTTTGTGTGTGTGTTTATATAAACATTTCCCGCCTGCAGACAGTGAGTCACAGCTTGACTGAATAGCGTTGTGGGCCGATTTTTTATTATTTTTTTTAGTTGACATTTCAAAAAGCCTCCACAAGGTACAACAAAAGTAAACTGCACGGCTGAGGTGGGGTGGACATAAAAACAGAGATTCGGTTCAGCAAAACGTAGACTGTGATGCTCGTTCTATTTGCCGCTTGTGTAAAAAAATGATTTTATTACCCATGCTGTAATTATCAATTAAACAAGAAATGCGTGATTCTAGATGTTTGTAATATTTTAGACAAAACGATAGCATCTAATTACAAGATTCAAAACTCTTACAGCATCTAATCCAGTTTAGATTAGTTCTCCTTCATATGAGACTTACACTTAGACTTATTATCCTACACTATAAATAGATTTATAAAGCAGGAAAATTTTGTCATTTTTTATTAGAGGATTTAAAATCTTTGTGGTATCTAAACCAGAACTAGTTTCAGAACCATAAATCTTGATTTAAGCAAAACTAGAGGTTAAAAAAAAAAAAAAAGAGCTGTGAAAAAGTCCCATTTGGATTTTTGTATGACCGTTTATCTATAGTTTATGATGTGGTAAATCAATAATGAATCACATAATTTAAAAATAAATGAGAAAAAAAACATTAGTTAACAGAATAAAGACTGAAAACATTTTTATTTTCATGCTCAATTGTCTATTTTACTCCTTATTTATGGAGATTTGAAAAAATAAATCCAACTTTATTCTTTTCTAGATTGCTTAGAAATCATTTTTACAATATTAAGTCCCTAAAAGCCAAAAGGATCATTTGACAATCCTGTCATAAAACTCAACTTATTAGGTATAAACTGTAAAAACGTTTTTGAAATTCAAAGAAAACATTTTCTTCAATATAAAACGTAACAATCAGGCAAATTAGCTCAGACTAGAAACATTAAAGCATTTATCAATACATAATATTTGTTTCTACACAATTAAACTGATGAAATAAAGTTCATTCTGAAGCTTTCTGGTAGTTTTTCAGCACTGGAAGACCAACCTCAATACTAATACTAGTTAATTTAGTTTTTGTTTTCCCAGAAATGATCCAACTAATGTAAGTTATCACCCAGATGGTAGAGTTGATGCAGAATACAGGTAACAGAAGTTTTCTCTCACCTTCTTCAGGTCCTCCTGTAGCATCTTCACCATGGCCTCCAGTTTAGTCACCTTCCTCTCCAGCCCTATGTGACCCTCACTGCAGAAATGCAAAACATCCCAGAAAGCAGGTTTGTAAATCAAAAATCTGCTGAAAAGGGGAATATTGTCACAGTGTGAAAATAAAAACCTTGACGAGGGTCGTGACAGAGGAGCAGGCTGCAGCTCTATGTGTGGCTGCTGAGGACTGGATGCTCCGCTGGTTCGGTGGTTTGCATCTCCAAACACGTAACTTCTCTGGACTGGAAGGAGGAGAAGGAGAAAAGTTCAAGTTATTCTAAATTCTGCATTCACAGAAGTCGGTGTGTTGATGAGCTTTAAGGTGTAGAACAAGTATTTTTTGTTTTACTGTAGTGTGTGTTTCTCTCATTCTCGAAGGTACTGGCCACATCCACCAGGTGAGTCCACTCGAGAGGACTGTCTCTACCTGAAGAGGGGAGGGGCATCAGCTCCTGAGGGAGGGGTCCCCGATGACGCTCCACCAAATCCACCAATGACGTGTCGGACGCCGAAAGGTCACCTGTCAATGTGGAAAAGAGCACAACTCTCGCATCATCAAGCACTTCACCTTTCGAATCAAGAGGGGGCAGCATTTCCACATTCATATTTACATGGATTTCAAGCTGTTCTTTTAGATGTTAAGCAACTTTAATGTCTCATCACTGTTCAGATTTAAGAATATTCACATAATTACACATATTATTCTGTGAGAGGGACACAAGTTTTGTTACAGAAAGAAAAAGAAATAAAGAAACATGTTAAGGGCACGGTTTGCACACTTTTCCTACAGGAAAATTCAAGCTAAGTTTGAATTTTAGCTTGAAAAATTCAAACTTTTCAAGCTAAAAGTTTGAATTTTTTAGCTTGAAAAAAAAATTCAAGCTAAATGTCACTTCGTTTTGTGACATTTAGCCAATAATTATGGTAACCTAAAACAAGTGAAATTTGGTCTGATTTACTTTCAGATGGTGAGAAAATGTGTGTACATGTCATTTTTATTAGGTGTATGAAAATATCTGGTTTAAACTGTAAGTAGCATTTTTCAAAAAAAAAGGTTAGATTGGAGTTTCAATCAAGAACTTTATACAGAATTCAAGTATTTTAAGGGATTTTAAGCACCTGCATCCTGTACAAAGTAAATCTTTCTCCTTCTTACCATGAAGTTTAACTCCTAACTTGTAGGAAGGCCGCCTGAGGGGCACGCCGCGAGTTGTGGGAGAGCGAGGAAGGGTGGAGCAGCTGAAGAGGACGTCGGTGGCGAGCGCCGGCTCAGTGACCGAGTCGCTCAGCGAGGGGAGCCGCTGACCGCGATAGATGCTCTCGTCTGACAGGGTGCGGTGCAGCGAGCGGCGACGGCTGAGCGGCTGGCTTGGAGGCGACTTCTGGCCGTGTTGAGTCGAATAGAAGGGTGAGAGTGGGGATGAGATCATTTAAAATCTTACTTTTGTTCCCTGTCCGCTTCTGTGCAAAGTTACCTTTTCCTTGTGTTTTCTTGGTGGAGGTGGAGTGTCATGAGCAGGGTGTCTCTTAATATCTTCCTCCACAGTAGATTTAGCATGAGTCTGGGGGGAGTGCATGTCTCTAAGTGACGGTCTCGCTGCCGGGGTGGGGGCCACATCTCCACTTTCACCTGGAGATTTCCTGAAAGCATAAGCATGACATTAGTGTGACAAATTAAAGTGCCTGCTGTACAATCCTCAGCCACAAGGAGGCAATAAAGCTACAGATATGTCATTACTGAATGAATTCTGATGAGACTTGCATGTAATGAGGAGAAAAATGCTGTCAAACGTAAAAAAAGAATAAAGAGGCAAAGGAGAAATGCCAACTAAATATGACATAAATAAAAAGACAAATATATGGTAATATTTACATTTTTAACAGATCCCTTCATCAGAGTTTAGCCTCGAGAAAAACTATTAAAAGATTTGCTGTAATGCTCTCCGCTCTTCCTTACTTCCGTGTGTCTCCAAAGTCCACAGAGTTGATGGTGGAGCCAGGCTTCCTCCAGCCAATCAGATACTTGGACTGGGCTCCCTGACGGGGGTAGAAGGTCTTTGGCCCGGGAGAGACCGAAGACTGAGACGAAGGGGAGGTGGCTGAAGACGACGACTCCTCCCTGGGTGAGCTGTGGCCAGAGTGCCTGAGGAGAAACCAAGGAAATGAGATGATGCATAATTATCTCGGTAAGGAGAGAACAAGGAGTAAATGTTTTACTCAAAAGAAATTCCAACTATTTAGTAAATAATACTGATTAGTAGCAATATAAATGTGTCCCCCACTTTAAAATACACACACACGTATATATATATATATATATATATATGTATATATTTTATTTTTTTTAAACTAATGGTGGGAGCGATATGGGTTTAAATTTTTATCCCGATATTTTGTGGAGCTGTTGTAAAAGCGACAATACAAATTATTACTTTTTTAGGTAACTGTATGGCTGTGACTGTATGGAATAGCAATCATAACCCCACAAACACAAATACTGGTCTTGAAAAGCATACGCTTCTTTTGGACATCAGTCACATTTAAAAAAAATAAATCATTACAATTTTTAAAAAAGCGTGATTTGCATCACTAAACTGCACACTGTAACTGCATTAAATCATATTTTCAAATGTTTTGATATTTATTTAATCACCTCTATTGGACAAACAGAGAAATATGGATAATACAGACAGTTTTAGGGGTTTTTAAGCATCATTAATTGGAATTTATCGTTTACAAATTACAAATGATATGATAAATGCCCACCCCTATTTAAACCCAATGTCCCTATTCCTATAAATATGTGTCACTCTGTGCTGATTTATCACATGTAACCCAAATGTGAAGAGGCACATGATGTACTTATTGCTTAAACATATTAGCAGCAGCCAAATTTACCTCCCTCTCTTACCCTCCATAACTCTGATGGTAAACAACTATAGTGCAACTCTGTCTGGACCAATGAAATGAACTTGGTCCAACAGGAAGAGCCGGACACAGGAGCTCGCCTCAGCTTGAGACACGAGCTCAGCTTTGAAAAGTAGGACATGTGTTCCACATTTCCAGAGGCCTAATGTGGAAAGATAAGAGGGAATTAAAATTACTCTTTATGCTTGGTTTCCAGCAAAAGTCTTGCTGAGAAGGAGGCTGTCTGCTACGTGGTCTTTTTGGGTAAAGAAATTTTGGCACAAGTAATGAGAACAGGAATCACGCTGCGGCACGTGCTGAGGTTACAAGTTAGAAAATAAAAGAGTCAAATTCAAAAATCGAAGCTGAACTTGGGTAAAAAGGTGAAACTTTTATGTTAGTTTATAAAAGCTAAATATATATGTTGCTTTTTTGTATGTGTGCAAGTTGCATCTTAAAGTTATTACACAAATTGTTTGCTTTGGCTGCTTGGAAGCAGATAGGAGTCGACTGAGTCCATAAATATTAGAAGTAATAAAAAGTTGTGAAAACATAAAAAAAAGCAGCTACAAAACAGGCCAAGTGAGTTTATGACTTTAAAACAACACACAGTTTGTGTTTTGCCATCTGCTTTAGATTGTTACCTCGGCCTCTGACTGGATCATGTGTCTACCAGCTTAACCAGGCCCAAAACTTGTGCAAGAATCATCATTCAGAGTACGAAAAAGTCGGGTTGTGTTTCAGAAACAGTTCAACCAAACAGTGAATGTCTTTTCTCTCCAACGATTCTTTTTTTTTTTTTTGTTGGTCTAAAATTTATAATACAGTCCCCAAGTCACATGATTTATTTTCCTACTGCTTCAGTTATCCTATTCTCTTGTTTTGATTCTTTATCAAGTGGAAAAGAGTCAGTTCAGAACTGCATGAATGGAGATCTCAGGAATGCGGGTCGTCTGCCAAACACAGACAGATTGAGCTGGTTGAGATGACATAAGCCCAGGTTCATCTGTGTAGGGGAAGGAGGATCGAGATGGATTTCCATGTTGTTTTAAACACAGAAAGATATGATATGGGGAAAAACTGATTCATATGACATGATGGTGGAAGTTTAATGTACTGTTACATCACAAACATACAGTTTGAATATCAGCACTTCCTGTCAGGTTTATGGAAACACATTTTCTAAATCAGAGCCTCCCAATAGCATTAACTTCTAGGCTACAAAATGTCAAGAAAAATTATCTATTTGAATGTTTTGATCACATTTATTCACTATTCAATAATTATTACATTTGCTTAGCATAAATACTTCCTCTTGCCTTCTGATAATCAGCAAAGCAACCTGATAAATGTGACATGTTAATAAATTATTTTAAAATATATCTTATAATAATGATTGAGACCAAATCACCTTTTATGATTATTAAAAGTATTACGGGGTTTTTTTCCACTTTTATTCTCATCTTTCCTTCAGCATCTGAAGCTCCTCTAAATGACAAAAGCAAAAGTTTTTTTGTCACCAAAAATACAGTTAAATCTGAAAAGTAGTTTTGATCTTTTTCTTTCCAGATTCAAATCTTTTCCATTTCAGTTCTTTTGTTTCAAAAATTTCTTTGCCTCAATGTTGATTTTTTTATTTCAGTGTCAACATTTCTGTTTTCAGATTCAGTTTTTTTTTTTTTTTCCAGTTTTACTTTCAAAACCTTATGGCCCCAATTTAGCTCCATATATTTACATCTTGCAACATGCTTGGGGTAAACATTGGTGAGCCAGACATGCGACAAATATACTAGAAAAATAAACAGACTGATGTAGGACGTCCCATTTCCTTCGAAGACTGTCTGACTTTTTGAATTAAAATCAGTTCAATAATATTCTGACTGATATGAGTCTATACTTCTTGCCCAAACTGACCTTGAATGCGATCCACCATCACCCAGGCTGAACGTGCTGCTGTCTCTAACCAGGAGATGAGTCGGTGGGCTTCGACCCACAGACTCATGGCTCCTTTCTGATGGCGGCCCCGGAGACTCGGCAGCAGCAGGCGACCTCTCCAGCATCCTACGTCCTCCCTCGGTCGGACTGTGCCACGGAGACGAAGAGCGCTCCCTGCTGTCTCTGCTCCCACTGGGGGCCAGCAGAGAGGTGGTGCTGCCATGGTGGGAGTGGGAGTGGGAGTGATGCGAGGCTCCGTAAGAGCCGGTGTCGATGCCGCTGTCGGCAGAGGCTCCCTGGAGGTAGCCTCCTCCACCCAGGCCATTGGGTTCAGGCTCGCCCTGGTCGCCGCTGGAGCCGCCACCGGTCCCCAAGTCGTACCATTTGTCGCTGTCGCTGTGGCCCCCACTGGAAGCGGTGCTGGACAGAGTGTTACTGCTGGAGTGGCCGGAGTACGGGCCGTCTGACTGCCAGGGCAAAAACACCCCATAAAAACAGTTAAGTTTCCATTAATAGAGAAAACATGAGATGTTATATAAGCGAGTGACCCATTGTGACAAAATGTTACACAAGTACTAATTTAATTAACTAAGAGTTTGACATTTTACAGAGCAAACTGTACTGTCAGGAGACTTTAGGAAGAATGCTTCACATCCTGACCTGGCTGCCCTTCTTTGGGGACAGGTGGATGACTTGTTCCTGCCTCTGGATGCGAGGCGCTCCAGAGTAGCCCTGGCCGGACTTGGAAGCTGGAGCCTCTGCAACAACATCAAACCAAACCAGAGTTGGTGACAAAACACGCAGTCAGACCCTGCAGCACCGAAAAGCTGCTGATAATTCAACAGATCATTATGCGACAAAACCGCCAGGAAGCACCCAGCACTCTTATTTTCATTCCGCCTTTTCATCGCCTATTAACAAAATCCCAGATCGGTTGTCATCAAAAGCAACGCACATCAAACAAAAATGCATCCCCCCACCCACCCCTTTTGCTTGCTCTGGGCAAGATGTGCTGCATGAAAGAGTCCCGAAGTAAACCTTGACATAAATGGGACTATTGTGTAATTGTCTATCTGTTACGCAATAAGATACACAGAGCAGGCAGTTAATGAGCACAGCAGCATGAGACACAGGGAGAGCTGGGGTGGAAGCATAACATCTGTTGGGATGAATCTAAAAACGTAGTTTCCATCTCATTTAGAATATTTATTACTTTGTACGGTTGTACTGCAGCCCACGGGCTCTCTGCACTAATTAGAACTGGGTGTAAGCCGGAGTGTTAGAGTTCCTGTGGATTTATATCTAGTACACTGTAAATCACAACTGATTTAAACCTGCTTTAGATGAGCCAAACTAAGTACTTTATTTAAAACATTCCAATAAATGAATCATCTAAACAAGATAAGAGGAATGTTTACAGCGTCCCTTGAACCATTTCACATATCTTTATGCTGCAACTTTAAACCTCCAGGTATTTTATAGTGATAAACACAAAGTAACACACAATCGTAAACTGGAAGAAAATCTGAAAACCTCAACATGCATTTAAATTCAATCATTATAACATCTGACCCTGAAAACCTGCAAACGTATGATGGGGTGGATATATTTCCAACAGCGCTGCCATACTTCCTCATTTCACCTGGTAATCTTTTTTTTGGGATGTTTTTTTGTTTGTGTAAATAAACTGAGCTCTGAAATGTTTGATACGTGTATAAGATGGATCTGAATTTTGCTAAGGTGATATAATTTACATTCTTAACTGTCATTTCAGACATTGCTAAAGCCCAACAGGTGGAAATATACCCCAAAAGACCAAATGGTGGCTCTACAAGGTGTTTTCTCATGTACACCACACTTTTCAGATTTTTAGCTAACTTTAAAAACATTATCCTTTTCCTTCCACTTTGCAATTATGAATTATGGTAATTTACATTGATCCATCATTAAAATCACACAAAAATTCACTGAAATGTATGGTGGTACCAAGACAAAATGTTGAAATGAACGAAGTGCACTTTGTGTGACTTCTGATATTTCTGGATAGAGCCTGGCCACATCATTCTTGCTGAAAGCTAGAGGGTCAGGAGTTAAAAATGGGAGGAAAAGGAAAAGACAGAACTCTAAACCACACCGCAACAGAGAGGGTTTGTTGAAGGCTGGAATCTTGGCTGACTTAAGCTCAGCTGCCCCAGTACAGATCGTTCCTCCCTAACCAATCATGACATAAATGCTATAAACAACCACAAAATGAAAGACCGAGGCCTTCAACTGTGATTGTGGTGGTCAGCAACAGGTTGAGGACATGGCTGAAAGTAAATTGGTCAAAAATCAAAAGCAACATTCTGCTTGGAATCAGAAGAGAAAGGCAGACTTTGGGAATGCATAAATGCACAGCTAGAATATAAAGAGAAATGGCTTTTAAAAAGCGGATGGGAGAATTCTTGCAACAGAGAATTAAAAGACGAATGAGAGGAAAACGAGAAGCAACAGAAAATGAGGGATACACAGGAAGCAGGGAGGGAAGGAAAGGCACACAATGACAGACGCATCTTCCGCTTCTCCTCTAATAAGCCTCAGAGTAGAAAGGAGTGTAAGAGACGAAAATACATTCACTCTAACAATTTAACAACAAAAAGAAAATCTCTCTTTTTTTCCCGCTGATTTTATTATACATCCACCTTTTTTTGTTTGCAGAGACATTAAGATGTCTGTAAAGGCTTTATAATTCACAGCTTGCAGGGGGATGGGAGGAGGAATGAGAAGGGCGATGGGAGGGTTAAGAAAGGCTGCTGTCAGAGTTACAGCTTATGTAACCACTATTCACATACTCCTCACGGTACCTGTCAGTTCAAAGGGTTTTAAAGCACAGATAAATAAGGAGGATTTCTTTCGTGTGCCGTCTCCTCCTCCATTGCATACATCAACTGCACCCACTCTTTGCATGTTTAAAATTACCATTTACATACATTTGCATTCAGACATATATAACAGCAAACAGTGCCGGAGGGGGACTCCGCACATTTGAGCTAGTTTTCAATAACATGAATTATTGAATATGGGATTTCTGCAGGTTTCACCAACACAAAGTTAAGACTTTTTAAGACTATTTTAAAGACCATTAGCAAGCAGAATTGTACAAAAGCAAAATGCATATTTTATATAATAGCTTTTTAAGCACAGAATTAATGTAGCATTGCACAGGATGGCAATGTAAGACAATGGCGAATGTCATCCAGCCAACAGGCGATAAATATGCACTTTTCCCTAGCTAACAAGCTAGCTAGGGTACATTAGCACCGAGCTAGCAGTAGCTGCAATCACCTTCTGTCACAGAACGCAATGATTATGTTTATGGGCGATTCAAACATTCGCCTGACAGAAAAGTCCCACAAGATACACCACAAAATTTAAGACCTATAATTGACACATTTAAGGCTGAATTGCTTCTTTTAAACAAATGTAAGACATTTTAAGGCTTTTATTTTAGCTACATGAATTTAAGTCTTTCTAAGGATGAGTGGACACACTGGAATACTTCACCTGTTGACCCTCGTTCACCTCCACCTTCCTCCATTCTCGACCAGTTTGGGGTGGACTTCCCGCTCGATCCACCCTCTCCGGTCGCCTCCCGTCTCTCTGACGACATGGGTGAATGTCGGCTGCTCGCAAACCTGTCAAAACAGAAAATCACAAAAAAAATCTGAGGCAATACATTTTAAACTTGTTACAAATGATTAAAGATGCAGAGCAAGAAAAGGCAGGAAGACATAATGAAAACTAGCCTCAGGGCTGTGGTGGGTGGAAGTAGAGCACCTTACTTTGAAATATTACAACTGTCTGACAAATATACTGTATTTTCAACATAATTTACTTCTGTGGGCTGAAATGCCAAAGCCTATATATTCAATGTTCTCTAAGTATGAAAAGTGATGATTGCACCATCGCTTTTATGTCACCAAAATAAACACAGGATGAATAATCAGGACAAAGTGAGTGCCTCAGGGCAAGTTGAAGGTTTATAAGATACAAATGTTGAGTTTGGATATGACGAATTCGGCAAACAATTCCTGTGTCGCTCTTACTGCTCAGGCATGGACTTCTGCCTCCAGTGCGCAGAGCTTCCTGAAGCCTCACTGGAACAGGACAGGTTGCTGGGAGAGCTGCGGTTGTGAGGCGAACGACCCAACGCCAGCGAGGAGGCCAGGCTGTAGCTCTCACTGCCAGGAGACATCCTGCAACACAAACAAGTTATAGAGATACACTTTGGAAATGTGTTCACTGGAAAGTGAGGAACAACAACAGTGGATGGAAAAACTAAAAAAACATGCCAGAGTGAATACAGCGGATGTTAGCTCCAGTTGTCGACCAATTTAGCAATCAATTAGTCATTAACTGGAGAGTAGAAATGCTAATGAAGGTCATTTGATGAGAAAAGAACACACAGTTTGGCTTAACAGTAGTTAAGCCAAACTGTACAAAAATATATACAGTTTCAAGTTTAAACAATGTTTTCCAGGACTCCTATAGTGGCATAGCTTTAGCTTCATCTGGTTAAAATTCAGTAAAAATAAACAAATAAATAAATAAGTCTCCTATTTAGCACATTTTTTTCTCCAGTTATTAATCAGTTAATGGGGGAAAAATGTCAATCAGAAAAGATGTATGTTTGTTACAAATGAACAAAGCGTACACTAAAGGAAGAAGAATTATTTAAAAATAAATTATTTGTTCATTTGCATCTTTTACTGTATCAAATATTCCATATTTTCCAGAAGAAAAAACAAAAAAAGCATTTCAAACCCTCTTTCACTATTCATGCATTTCTATCAATACATATTTAAACAGCTCTGACCTCTTGGAGTCCAGAGGTCGCCCGTCGCTGCTAACGCTGCGTGGAATGGCGGCGCCTCTCTCCAGCCTCTCAGCAGACAGGGTCTTCCCCACCGAGCTGCCCAGGCTGATGGCTCGGTTGGGGGTGTGGGGCTGCGGCGAAGCGGTCAGGGACTGCTGAGGGCTGCTGGACGTCCTCTGCCACTTGTTGTTGTTGCTGCGGAACGGGAACTTGTACTCAAAGGAGCCGCTGTCTGTGCTGCTGCCTTTGTATTCAGACACCGGGACTCGGTAGAGCTCCGAGCAGCCCCTGCAGAGACGGGGACAAACGGGTTAAGTTAAAACGTTCCTCGCCATTCACGTGGCTTTGGGATTTGGGAATATTGAATGTCACAAATAAAAGGTCACATCTGTCCTACTGCCTCAAAGCCTCAGCTTTTACAATTTGCACATTAAAGTGATTTGAGTCCCGATGCATCTGTAAAAGTAGATTGATTTTTATTAGCCTGTAAAAAGTTCAGACATCAAGTTAAACCATGTGGAAGCAATTCTGAAGCTAATTTAAATTAGGCTTGAAAAGCATTTGTTTTTGTCCAGTCAGATTTCAACACCTTCTACTCTAAAACTGGACACAGTGATGCCAAATACTAAACACACAGCCTCAAAAAACCACTATTCTCAGAATAGCTGGTGTCAAAGTGAGTTTGTTTACATATATTCACTTCCACTTACCTGCGTGGAGTGGCGTCATCATGTGGCGGGATGATGACAACACGCACCGTCACTGAATTTCTGAGGAGGTCAATCATCTGCTCGTGGGTCAGAGTCGCAACAGCGACTTTGCAGATTTCGACCAATCGGCTGCCCTGACGGAGTCCCGCCTGCCAAGCGTATCCGTACGGCTCCACCTGTGAACAACAACGTCTCATTCAAGCTTCAACGTTGGTTACTCTAACTTTAGAGTCTATAATTTTTTTTAAAAATCACATAAACACAGACACAATTCAAATATGGTGATTGGCTTTTTTTTTTTTTTTTTTAAACTGGAGAACATTTGAAAAATGTTTTTTAAAAAAAGCCTAAATCATTGTATGTGTAAGAATCCAGGGATTATCCAACTGTTTACAATAAAAGAGAGACTTATTGACTGTTGCAGTCTCGTATCCAGCCAGCAAAATTATAAGTAAGTTGCATCAAAAACAGAGTTAAACACGCACTGGTGAAATCTTGTTTAAATTTAGTGCATTATTTTACTGCATATGCTTGGGACAGATATTTTTAGCCTATATAAAATATTCAACAGGGTATCTTTAATAACCCGGTTCCAAGATTTTTGTGTCAAACTGCTTCCTATGGCACCAAACACTTTGATTTGCATTCTCATATAGGTAGTAATATGAAAAAAAGTTACTTAAGCTTAAGTAAAACACCTAAATCATGACCAAATGTGCAAAATAAAACATTTATGTTAAGAAACAATACCTCTGCCACAATGCCTTCATAGTTCACGTGGAAGCCAAGCTGCCCCAGACCGTTTCGCCGAAGAGTCATCTCGGATGTCTCACAGCCCTTAGTTAGAAACTGGACAGATTGAGGGCAGAGGGAGAATTAGAACCATCAAGTGATCACAGGTCGAGACGTCCTTTTCCAAGTTAAACTGACGTCCGTTTAGGAAAGCTGGAAGGATTGCCTCTGTTTGTAAGGGTGAGTTTATTTCTGTGTCTCTGTAAACATGGTTCTACTGAAGTTGAGAGATCTTAGGGGATACAGGTGAGGCCCAAGAGAGTTTAGGGCAGAAAGTATGCAGCTACATCACACACACAGGTTTCTGAATTGATTTGCACTCAACAAATGACACCCAAGACGGAAAGTTCTTTCTTTTGGTGAAACCCGAGTCTGCGTGGAGACAAAGACAAGTTACAAGAGAGAAACTCCCTTGAATTTTTGTTTTATCATGCGACTCCCGTTGTTCAGGCGAGGATAGAAGAGGGCCGAGAAGAAACTATGCTTCATCTGAAGGGCTGAAAATGGGAACACTTGGAAAAAGAAACTCCACCGATGAGTTAGCTCACAGTGGATCTGTGAAAGCGAGTCTAAGTCACAAATAACTCCTTCTTATGGTTACTCACTACATATATCCTATTTTTATTTTATTTTTCTTCTAATGATGCATCTTCAGGCTTAAAGGCACCTCTGCATTTTTCTGTTTCACCAAAGAAGTCAAGCTCCACTGAAAAGTGGCTAAAAAACAAAGTTACTGCAGTTGAACATTTCTGTGTTAATGGGGGCAATGAAGAGTAGTAGAAAAAAATGAAAGGCATAAGGGCAGAAAAATAATTAAAGTTTGATCACTTCCTCTTTTTAATCAAAAGCCAATTGCACACAGAGCAATATAATAATTGGACTTTTGTTGAAATTTACTGGTATGAAAGAGAATGAAAACAAAATTTCTGCGAAATTCAAGTTACATAAACAGATCATGAGAGGAAAAAACATTCACATGCGTAAACATGCATGCATTTATACCTTTCAAAACCAAAAGGCAACACTGAATGATTTTTAAAGCTCCACTGATTACATAAAAAAACACCTTTTCCCCCCAGCCTGTTTCCATGGAAACAGCTAAGAACGAACAAGCATCCACTTCACCGTATGTGTAGGTGTATGAGCCATTAGCAGAATGTTGTCCAGAGGTGTTTCTGAAACTCCCCTCAATAAAGTGAAACGCATGAAGAGACGGCAGGCTGGCATGCGAAAATAAAAAAAATGCCAGCATTGAATAGTAGGAGAGTCTATGAGTAGGTCAGGTAAGAGGGAAAAGCATTTTTGGTATTTAAATAAAAGTGAATTTGATCCAATTTTCATCATGAGGACCGTTTTCCTTTCCTCAAAGCATGTTATCGCCATCAAACATGTATAATGAGTTACAACAGTATTTAATTTCCATTTGAGATAAAGTAAATATTCTGGCATTGTGTAGGAGTGAGCGGTCTTACCTCCAGACGTTTGACCACTTCTTTGAAATCCTCAGTGTTATTACTGATGCTCCTGAGAGACGCACTTTCTCCTCGCTCGTAGAAAATCTTTAAAGAAGCAGGACTGCTGAGGGTCCAACCAATCACATCCTTAGTGGCGCAGTTGAACACCACAGCTTTGGCCTCCTGGTCCAACAGGACCATGAAGTCATTGGAAATGGCCAACAGGGCCTCGATTTCCCCTCCGTTCCCATGATCCTCAGCGTAAACCGGCCAGGTCACCGCGCCGAGACTGCGCAGCTCCGCTCCTTCGTACGGCCGGGTCTTCTCTTTCTTTTTGTGAGCCAAAGAAATGAAAGGAAACTTTCCAGAGGGATCAATCGGAGTGCTGGTGGTGTGGCGCTCTGCCAGGTCCCGCAGGTACTCCTGCCGAGTTCGGGTGGCCATGGCACGAAACTTGTGTGATTTGTGAGCAGCATTTTCGGCATTGATCACTTTGGCCAGCAGAAACTCCCGGAAGACTGATGACTTTGGAAAGGTCACACCCTCTGGGATAGGGGGGCCGAATGAGGGCATGTCTTTGGAACGGGTGACTGCCACACTAGGAAGAAAAATAAAAACTTAGCCAGGCAAACATATGAGGAGAGACTCAAAAAGAAGATTTATCAAATTTAGTTATACTCAGTTTGGAAAGGGAAATTTGAACCCAGTCATCAAGCAGTGGATACTTTTGTTTTGATTTATCGTTTTGCTACAGAACAAGCCAATCAGAAAATTTCAATCAACAGCTTAACCTATTTATAGCACTGAGGGATCCAATTAAAATGTGCTTAGCTGCTGGCATGCCTGTTGAGTTTTAAGAGGATTTCTTACCAAAGTAAGTAAGTATCTACAAATATGACAGTGTTTTAATTTTTTTTAACATTCCTAAAGCTTTTCCATTTCCAAATTCTGCACTTTTTCAGACTTGAATATCTACATTTTATTAAGATTGTGACACTTTAATACAGATCATTTACATATTTGCTATGTTTTAAATAGTTACAGACTCAGCTGCAAAAACTTTGAATCATACATTTTTTATAATGAAAGAGTCATTAATGGTACAATCTTCCATTAATTGGAAGATCGTACTTGCTTGTGCTGGTTTAGCACAAGCAAGAATAACTAACTGCTGTGTTTCAGTTTTAATAAAGACATTTGAACATGTACATATGTTGCTTAAAATTTCTGCTACACTGTCAAATTTTGGTGTGTTTACTTGAGGTTATTTTAAGGCATGTATAAGCTAAATTATATGCTTTTTTTCCCCCTTCAATAAGATCATGAAAGGGCAATTTGAGGTAGTTTGGCCTTTTTGGTATGTCAATAACTCAGCCGAGCCATCATGGAGAGACAGGAAGAGAAGAAAAGGATGTACCATGACTACTTTTCCAAACCTCTAGCCAAATGTGATTCTTGGGTGAAAAAAAATGGAAAAGGCTTCTGAGAAAAGAGTGAATAAAAGGCTGACGAAAAGGGGAAAAAATGCAAACAGGTGGGGGAATGAGACAATAAAACACACACAAAAAGAGGTGTCAAGTAACACGCTGGCCTGGAGAGCTCATATTCCTACATGGCTTAATTTTTCTAGTCTCAACCAAAAGAGCTCAATCACGAAATCCTACCACAGGTGATAATTGCCAGGTGACAAGAGAGGCACAGGGAGTCATAGCCCCCATCCCACACAATTCCCCGCTGGCAAGCATCAGCACACATGTTGACACTGGGATTAATCACATTGCCTAATAAGCAATACCTGTGTCACCCACATATTTCTAAACATACCTTAGAGACATCCTGTCCTCGATGGAGACATGTGGTGTTCAATTATACCAGCCTTCAAATTGTTGACAGCTTATTTCCCACCTTAACTTGCTTGTGACAGACTGATATGAAAGAGGAAGCATTTTTCTGGCTGAAATAGCATCGCAGGATGAACCTTTTTTTTTTTTTTTTTTTTAAATAAATGGAAGCAGTGGGAAAAAGCTAGTGTCTCAAAGGCTTGTCTGAATTTCCTCTACGTTGAAACAGCTCAAGTCTAGTCAATACAGCCAAGTAGGAAAGCTTGGACATCAGCAGTCATCACATCGATCATTGACAAGTGAAAAAGATGCATGTTCTTCATCTTATAATGTTAGTTCCCCTAGAAAGTAAATGTCTCAAATCATCAATCACTCGCAGCCAGATTTATCTTCATTCGTAGATTCTGCGCAGTTCTTCCTCATTTTTTGGTACCAAATTGGGGGTGGTAAGAGTCAGACCTGGCCAGGTATTTAGTCCAGGCACTTTGATTGGCAGCAGACTGACTTAGTTGATCGGCAACATCTAAATTACCGTTTTGAACCCGCAACAAGACCGTAGAAGTTGGGGAGTTGCGAATCGATCACGGTGAAATCTTGAGGCTCGGAAGAGACCATATAGCGTCAACTGAACAAGGATACTCGCAACAAACAAATACAAGAGATTTAGGAGAAATTGGCATTGGAAAACCAAAAATGTGTTTTCCTTAATACAGAATTGCATGATGGCACTTGCCTTTTTCAGCTGCAAAAGTACAAAAAATGTTTCTTGGTTTCAGAGACCTGACAACACATTTATCTTCCATGTTTCTCAGGTCTCGGGGCCCGTTCACAATAACACAAACGTTCTGCGAAACAGCTGTGTTTGCACCACCCGTCCAGAAACAGAAAGACTTAACTGTGGGGGCGTCCATGGGAACTGGAAACAATGAAGCAGAAGTAAGCTTCTTGCATTGCTTTCTGTGTTCAAAACCACAACAAGGGTGGACAGCTTTGTGCTTTTCTTTTCCCCAAATCTATCTCACTTTGGCCTGATTTCCTCAAAGGCTAAATGTCATAATTTTGATTGTATTTTTGCCTCTTACTGGCACAGAAAAGATAATGTAATCAATACATTATCTTGGCCTAAATAGTAGCGTCTATAGGATGTTTTTGACAACCTATCTTTGATAGTGCGATAAATCATTTCCCTGTCAAAAGCTATGGAAGATGATTAAAAAGGAACCAGCAGAAGTGATCCAGCAAAAGGGCCAATTGATGCATGCTGGGAGTAGAGTCCAACTCAACAGTCAAGGTCCTGTATCCTAACCTATTCAGGAAGATTATGCTAGTGATAAAAGAAAGATGACATTTTGTCTGCGTAGCTACAGACCGGACAGTGCTATTGCTGGCCACAACGTTATGTCTGATGGCTGTTCAAGACTTGTGCAATGTTGCTAACTTACAGTACTTAGTAATGCACAGGCAATCTGAAAAATGTTGACAACTCCTACGCAAGAAATTGACAGTACTGTCGCTATATATGCCTGCTACTCTGCAAATGAGTAATGAATCACACGTGGTATTTTAGCGAGGAGAGCTGAAAGTGGCTACAAGCAGGGAGAACAATGAGAATGAGACCTTTTATTTCCATTCTTTTCAGTCATTACAGATGCTGCTAAATGTATTATACCGAAGCTCTGAAATCACTTGTTCTGATCTCAAACACCTGTGAGTCAGTCAAGCCGGGACCTGTGACTCATGCAGGACAGAGAGCACTGATGGTGATATATATACATACAGGTAGGGGCAGAAAAGTAAAGAATTACATTGCATACAAGATTGAAATGATTTAAAAGAAGGAGAAGCGAATGGTGAGGCTGAATATGGTAAAAAAGAGAGGAATGCTGCACAATGGGAAATGCTGCACTATGAGGCTTCTTGGTGATCTTCATGGCAGGAGGTTGAGCAGAGGAAATCAAAGGGTAAATTCCTGTGGTTTTAGTGATTTGTGGGCTTATAAATATCCAGTGTGTGGGCAGTCTGCTCTTCCAGTATCCACAAACAGCAGCTCAACAAGCCAAGAAAAAGAAAAGGAAAAACAAAACAAAAACCAAGTCAATACTTTATGCTGTGGGGAGTTCAGAGATGGACACGTATCGAGGGGAGAAATTATAAGGAAGGTGTATGAAGTTTACCTTGTTTCTCTCTTCTTGCATCAAGTCAACTTTTAAAGTTAGATTGGAGACTTCAAATAAAAAAAAAAATAAAATAAAAACACCAGAAAACTTAAGATTCTCAAACCCTTCATTGAGAATGTTAAAATTAAAAAGCAGGCTCCTCCACTAACCAATTATTTCTTTTTTAAATGTCCACACATATTCATATCAAAAATTCAATGTGCACAAGTGAAGCACTCTATACACTAAAGTATGGCTTTCTAGATGAGTTGACGCTTAATTTTGTTTTCCATGCATTTATATCCATGCTCTATTTAGTGCATCATTTCTTAGTCATGTACTTTTTCCATGGAGTCATATTTGACCTGTGAAACATGAGGTTCTCATGTATGCATCGTGTCAAGTTCTCCTTCACATTTATGAATCACAAACCGAAGACATAAAAAGCATTTGTTCAATATTCACTGTGCACCAGGGCTCATTGCTTACGTGTGTTTATTTGTGTTGTTGCTCTGTAATGAAGTAGCCACATGGGGGAAGATTAAGGCCTCACACAAGTTGCTCAGACAGCAATTAAAAACAGCAATGATTGGAGTCAAACGGAGTGTGACAACAAAAAAGAACAGCAAACAACAAGATAAGAAGTAGGCAAAACCCTGAGTAAAATTCATTTCAAAGCTGAACTCAAACAGGAACCTAAAAGCAAGGTAGGCTCATGGGTGTGGGTGGTGTGCAATCTGTTCAGATTATATATTTCTGACAAAGTATTAATAATTCTTGAGCTACAGAGACATCTCTCAACATTTACAGCCATTTTCATGATGGATTTCATGAAGTAGAAAACTCTGCAGGCATCATCAGAGCATCATTCATTCAGCTGTGAGGGAGGGTGGTTTATGTTGTGCTTACCACAGATTTGACAACATTTTTTGAGATTAGAATTTTAATTGATAAAATGAATCTTTTTTTGTTTGTTTCATCAACTCTTAGGTTGATTAAACCCCAACTCTTTTAGGGATCCATTCCTCCATCATATTATATACACATTTTTTTATTGCAGGGTTTTACAAGTCCTGGAAGAATCTCATAATTTGCGATGTCTGCAGTTGTTTCAGATGTGAAACTTGTTTCACTTGTAGACTATTTTTCAAACAGTGGAAGTGCTGATTTCAAATTATTTTAAAATATCTAAATCATTTACGAGACTTATACGCTGCCACAATCTTCCTTTTTAAGGCCTCAGACATCTCTTTCAATCTGACCATAAGGTCCTTAGTGACTCAGGAGCACAACAAACTAAATGTAATTTATGCACAAGTATATACGTTATTATTGATGTATAGAATTTAAAAACAATTAATGAATAAAAATAAACATTGCTGCATCTATATAAACAGTACAGTGTGCACTTTGTGTCTGAATCTCACCTGTAGGAGGAGTTTTCAGAGCAGGGGTTATGAGCCCGCACAATCACAAAGACATGCTGGAAGTGAGAGCGAATGTTTTTCGGAGTGAAGGGAAGCGCTCCAGGTTCCTGGAACACAATTGTGACGATGTCGTTCCCTATGTGCCGCTTCCGCAGCAACTGCAAGTTCGATGACAAAGAGAGAAAATAAACAATAAGCTGTTAAGAGACCAAGAAGATCAAACTGAACAATCAGAGACATCTTTTAGACAATAAACACCTAGAAAGCTGTGACTTAATAGACTAGTTTTACAACGCAGGATTTTGCTGAAACCTCCTACAAATGTCCACCTTTATAGCTTTAATATACACAAAGGCTGTTATCTAAAGCTTTCTATTAATTTTCATTTTTCATACCTGTTGCTTGTTGTTGGGTGTGTAGGGCAGCATGGTTGACACGTGGAACATGATCTCATAATCCTTGTAAGTTGTATACAAGGAGTGGGTGCCTGTAGAATCAGCTGAGGACGACACAAGAGTGGGTTAATTTCACATTTGCAAAACTGATGAAAACCCAATGGCGCAGCATTTGGCTTTCACACCAAGCAAATACTTCTCATGAATAACAAACTCCACATTCTACTGGTTTTCCTTCAGTTTCACAGCAACACATTTACAGGCTGTGTAAAAGCCCATGTTGGTTAAATCAGTTAATTACTGCAAACACTCAATGATGTTTACTTTACAATGCTTTATCAGTTTCAGCCCAGTATTTCCAGGACTTCCAGAAGAGTTTAGCGCATTTAGGTTTCCCTAAATAAGAGTTTCCAGATAAATTTCAAAGTGTTAAGTTGTTTGGCTTTTGTTAATATTCACTTAACTGAAGTTCAAAGTTCTGTGTTGAAGTTTTGCTAATGGAAAACAAAAATCTCTCTATTAACAATTATTGTATTATTTAGCGAAGATGTTTATTTTCATGCTTTTATTTTCAAGTGAGTGAAGACTGTTTACGTAGCAGTTCCAGTTTATCTCCTCACTTTCTCTCTCTTTTTTCCTAACAACTTTATTTCAATCAAGAAACACAAGAACTAAATGAAACACAGACAGTAGAGGACGAGAACTAAACTTGCTTAGTTTGTTTACATAAATAATGTCAAAATTAACTGGTTGTAAAGTGTTGGAGTCTTAAATTGAAGTTTGCACTTTAGCATTAGCTTCCACTAAATAGTATCTTGGCACAGTTTTTTAGAGTTAGTTGAAATAATGTTTATAACTTTAGGGTTAGCACAGACAGTTTTAATCTTTAAGTTACAATCGTTTTATCTGTGGAAATCCTCCACGATTCCCAGATCAACATATTTCTACTGAGACTGTATTGCATTGCTTAGTGTCCTGCAATTTGCCAAACATCTATATAATGTCCTGGCTTCAGTGTTTTTGTTCATACAAGAATAATTTTGAATGCATCTAGTGGAATATCCTTGAACAGCTCATAAAATAAGAAATAAATCAGAGATAAATCTTTTTCAGCAGCTCTAACATTTTATTAGCAAAGCAAGCCGAGGAGAAACGCAAGAGAGAATGTTGCTATTCACAACCAATGTACAGAAATAACAACAAAGACGCAGAATAAAAGAAAAACATTAGTTTTCTACATTTTCTAAAGGTTGCATAACTTCCACGATGGACAAACAAAACATGCGTAAGATATGATTGAGTTCCTGAATCCACAATCCATTATTTGCTTGGTGGACAGCCAAACCTAAAAGTTACTTTTTTGTTATATCCACACATGTGCTTACTTTTTGTGTCCAGCTGAGCTCGATACTTGTTGAAACCTTTGAGCCTAACCCGCTCGCCCAACAGATGGAGGAACTCTTCCAACGCAGGACCGGCTGCTTCGTTATTGTACATTTCCTCTTCGCTGCTCTGGCCTGCCATGCAGTACATCACCCCCACCTTCCGCTGGAAACTCAGCTGTACAGAGAATCCAAATGAAGAAGCAGAGACCGCAACATCACCTTGCAGAAGTCAAGTCAAAGTCCCCTTGTTGACATTTTAGTCAGAACTTCTGTTGGCATTTAAGAAACAACCTTGAGTTGTACTGTTGTGGCGGTGGTGCTATTTTCTCCCAAGAAATTATGCTGACATTTTCAAAGATTCAACTTCTGATGATTGCACCAGGGAGGGTGAGCATCGTGAGCATCAACGAGCTTGTTTTGTGTTTTTCCTTTTTTCTTTTATTTTTTTTTTTAAGGTTCAGAAATGCGACGCGAGTTTGCCAATGTCAAGCACAGTTTCACAGAGTAAATTACACAAACCAGGTCATAAAAACGATACAGCTAAACGGAGGGAATAATAAATAAGAGCCATCTCCTGTATGAAGGGGGAAAATATCTCTGACACCAGATATGATTCATGAACTCAAAACAAGATTTGTTTGCGCGACACACACTACGATGTGTGTGTGTGGATGGCTCACAAAGTTCTGTTGGTGAATACACAGCACCCTTCACACTTATTTTACAGCAGTAGCATAAACCTCACACTTACAAATACAACCTTTTTCAGATTCATTTAATCAGTAAGTGCAAAAGAAATCCGCATTAAAAATCATCCTTACAGCACCTTAAAAGTAATAGTCAATGCAATGTTTTAATTGAGACTTTTTATTTTGATCTGTAGATTATAAACATTTAATTAGTTGTCAATTACTTGAGTATAAATATGCAAGATGGAGGCCCATTTCTCTTGACTAGAAGCCGCTAGACTGTATGTTGACCCATATTTGTCTTGTCATGAGATAAAAAAGATTTAAAAACATTTCCAAAGTTCACGGTTTGAAAACTGCAGCAAAGTTTGGGGTCATCAAGTCTCCAAAACAACCAATACATGTCATCTTAATGTCAACTAGTTTGGGAGGAAAGTCATTCTTTGCTCTACCAGCAGAAACAAAAGTGTGCTCAATGTTACCGAGGCTGAAACTATCCAACTTTGACCAAATTAAAATTATTATTATGCAGAACTAGGAAGAGTATCCAAACATTTTGACTCAAGTTAGAGCAGCACTACTTCAAATCTTTACTCATATAAAAGAAATTATGGAAGAGCAAAAGAGTATTTGGTAAAAAGTCTACTCTAGTACTGAGTAACGAATCAAAATATCAAGCATTTGATATTTAAAAATTACATCAGGCCAAAATATAAAGATATGTGGAATTTTTACATTTCAAAGACCAAAGTAAAAATAACTAATATAGATAATATAACTACAAAATAACAAAATCAGGCGCAAAAAAAAAAAAAAAAAAAAAAAAAACTTTCCTCCTCAAATAAATTTTTTTCAATTTAAAACTTATGAAACTAACAAAAACTGCATTTGTGTCTGGTGAATTTTGGTTAAAACAAGCTTGTTCTTCATTCATTGAAGTGGGTAGAGTATCCAGATATTTTGATCAAGTGAGAGTAGCAATACTTAATAAAATTACTCAAGAAAAAGTACCAAGTACAGCATAGTAGCAATAATCCTAGAAGTTAATTTTTCCCAAAAAGTAAATGTAACTAGTTATTACTCAACTCTGGTTTTGAGCCCAGATTCTAGTTTGGCATCAAGTCATAGTGGAAGAAGCTTGTCCTTCAATAGAAATGATCAAAAATTAGTTTAACAGTTTCTTAAAAACCTCCACGCAGGTGGGTGGCCATATGAAACTGTGTTGTCATTATTTACACTTGAACCATTGTTATGTACTAGGATGAACTACTGTGTCATGTTGACAATGAATGTGATTTTAAGTCCTGTGCATGTTTTGGTGGGGGCGTGGATATAGGTTTGGACTACTTCTATTAATCTCCATCACTGTAAATTGGAAAGTATGTTCCCAAGTAAATTTTTTTGTCTAAATAATGTTTTTAAAACACCGTCATTAGGACAGGAAGTCTAAAGAATCATTCCATTTTAGTAAGCTGATGGTGGCAATCAAAGGTACACAATCAAGAGACGTAATCAAGAAAATGAATGCAGCCCGTTTTATCCGAGAATAAATTTGCTCATTGTGTCTTCTTACCCCCTGCTCATCCAGCTTCATCAGCTGATCAGTGACCTTAGGCGTGTTGAGTGCCAGACGCAGGCAGTGCACATTGAGCTCAGGAACAAGATATTCCAGTACTTCTTTGAGAGGAAGACCACGAGCAAGACCGTGCTTGGCTGTCGACGGCACAGCATCTTCAAGGATGGATCCGCGCAGGGTGGAAAGCTAGAGACGATGGGAAACAAAAAACAATAATGAACACAGTTCGGTAGTGGGTTTTACTTCAACGGGTTTATAATTCCAGGTAAATGTACTCTGGTGATTTAGAAAAACAGAGATGGATTAGCTAAAGGAAGAAGGGAAAGAATGTGCAGGTTTTAACAGTGAAGTCTCTTAGGTTTCGGGGTGAGACAGACTAAAGAAGGACTTCCATAAATAAATCAGGAAGACTGTAGAAAAGTCCAAGGCCTGAGTATCCATCATGAGCAAATACACAGAGCTGGCAGTCTCTAGCTGTCTCCAGGCACTTAACAGTGTCTGTGTTTTATGTTTGGTAGTGGCTGTGGTGGTGTAAACACACTCAGTTTTATATAAAGTGAAGAGAGAAATGCTCTTAGCTCAAGAGCAACGGACAGTAGAAAGGACAGTGGCCCCCGATGCACAAAACCAGAGCAACCCACTCACTCCCCCATATATTCACATGTACTTTTAATCATGGAAAGTTTTCCAATCTTAAAAAATAGCAATTATAATTGACAGAGGGATGCAGAGTTGAAAGATGGAAAAATATCACACTTTGTTATGCGTCATACTAATGGGACTCCCAAGCCAATTACTCAAGTTGTACTAATGTAAGAACTATGCTTTACTTTTGATGCTTGAAGTATTTTGGTTTAAATTTAAACTTCTTGGGTGCGAAATGGCACAGCTCAGTCCTTCAGTGATGAAGTTTGACAAAGATTGTGGGTGGGCGTTTAGCTCAGGGGATGAGCGCATGGATCTTTAGCACTAGTGTGCACAAACTAGAGAGATTTAGAAGAGACTCTCACTGCAAATGGCTGATTGGGAACACAAAGACTCAACTGGAGGAAAACATTAGAAAAAAGTCAGATCAAACATGCACGGATTTGAGGTGGTGGCTCAGCAGAGGCAGAGGAATCTTGAGCTGACAACCGTGAGCTGCAGCTTTTACACCGAACCCCTGCTGGGTGAAGATCCTGTGTGTTAACTCCCACACAAACTGAACTCATAATAGCTTCTCTGTAGCATCACTCAGAACAGAGTGTACCAAGTATTGACACATTTAAAAGCATGAACATTCATAGCTATTAATACGGTAAATCTAGATGAATGGAAAGCTCAGATGGAAACACACTTCAGCATAATGAGCAATACATCCAGCACACAGGAGGAGTTTTTATTTGGTGTCGTCTTACCTCGCTCGTTCTGAAGATGACCCTGTAATTATACTGCTGGCCATGCTCCTTGTGCTCCTCCAGCTTCTCCCTCCTCAGACTCACCGCCACCGGGCCCAAGTTCTCATCCACCCCCAGGTAGTTCCAGTGCTCTAAGGTTTAGATTGAGAATAATGCTATTTGTGATAGGTGTGGTAATGAATGGATCACAAGAAAAAAAAAAGGCTGAAATCTAAAGAAATTAGGAGAACAATAAAGATAACAGAATTAAAACAGCAGCAAGGCTACAGTTGCGTGTTAAATATGCTACTTTCGAAACATTGGCCTGTAAAGGGATATTTCCCAAAGAAAATACAATGAAAAAAGATTTTCAAAAAGTCATACTGTGCCAGGAAGAAGTTTATATACAGTCATCAGGGACATGAATGTTTTCAACTTTGCATATTCTTAATTTTAAGAACCAACAAAGTTATGGATTAATGCTTCATCCATTCTAAAACCTTTTGGCCTTTCGTTGATCTGTTGGAAAAACCTAATTTTGTCAAAGTTTATTCAAGTTTTGTAAAATTAAGAGCAGACACTTCCTTCTTGGTAGGAAATCAAGCAAGGGTTGTGCTTCACTACTGCAGCACCCCAAGATCAACATTATACTTGAATTTATTTAAGCATTGACAAACAAATAGCAGAGATCACAATAAAAGCTGTTTAACAAGGTGATCAATTTTATGCACAAGTTACTGAACTTTTGATAATAAAGTTTCCTCATCCTTTTGTCAGATTAGCTGCCAAATTATATCGTAACAACTAAACAGATGTGAATCAATCACATTTCTTCCTCGTCACCATTTATTTAAAATCACCCCATTTATTTAAAATCACCCAGCCCTTACTTAAACCTGATAACTGTTTGGACTATTCTGAAAAGCCAGTTAAGTGCCATTTTAAATTATTTCCACCACTTTTGATCAGAAAAACAGTTAAATATTGTACAAGAATAAGCCATGACACTGTTTATGACTGCAAGAAGTAAATAAGCTTTAAAATGCATCATTAAAAGACAAATTAATAAGACATTTAATCCAATGAGAGGCTCTTACCTCTAAGATAGAAGTACTTTCTGTAGTAATAGGCACCGAGGTCAACATGTTCCACAATGTATCTCTTGGACCTGTCAGCATGTTGACTTGGCCCGTCTTTAGCAGCCTCCAACACGGCGACTCCAGCATTGGTGAAATGGGTTGTGAGAGTGGCATCCAGTGGTCCTTCCTCTGTACTGCCAGAGGAACTGCTGGAGCTCCCGCCGCTACCAATGCTGCCCTGCTGGAAGACCGATTACAAAGACAAGTGAAGCAAGCGATCCTAAAGCTGCAGGACGTCAGTTTTATAAAATATATGTGCTTTACATATTTGTTAAATCTGTCACGACACAGATAATCTGTGAAAAGGTCAGGCTCCTCTCCCTTCTCCCAGTGCTACTATTACTGTCAGAAGATATGCAGAGTTCCCAGTCAAAAACATCCAGTCAGAGGCAGGAGGAAGGTCTTAGAGCTGCCGGTCATGCTTGTTTACGCGCTGCTCAATGTGCGAATGGTGAAGAAGCAACTTACGGTCCCAGGAAATATCAATGTCATTCATATTTTATTCGCTATGCTAACCAGCCTGAGTATTCATGGCAGCCTCTGCTATCAGGAAGAAGCTGTAGCATAGCAGCTGTAGCTGTACCAAGGGATTGATAGACAGCACTAAAACCCTCCTCCTGGCTCTGACTGGGTGGGTGCCAGTCAGCACTGGGCAGAGGAGCTCAATTTATTTTTACAGACCGTCTCATACCATTCTGTTATGACATAGTGACCCAATCAACAAATATAAATGTGAATCTTATTAATACATATATTTTCTTGAACTCAACATACCTGTTTAGCAGGAGAAATGTTCCTCTCCCCCTCTCCACCAATCTCATTCCTGAAACAAGGGCAACTGAGAACCAACTCATTGCTCTTATCATCCCCAGGGTCCAATGCGGGGTTGGTACCGTGTCCTCCACTCCCCTCCTTGCTCAGCTCCTCCTGTGAGCCACAAGGGGAGCCATAGGTTCCACTCTGATTGGAGGAAAGAGAGGAAGTGGCAGAGGCTGAAGCGGCAGCAGCGGCTGAGGCACCAGTTGTGGTGTTCTTGCGTTTGGAGCCACATTGGCGGTTTTGGATCGCCTCATTGAGGTCAAACAGTAGAGACTGGATGTCAAAATGGGCAAAGCCTTTTTGGCACACCCATGGCTTAGGAGGTGGGCCACTTTCATCCCCTTTCCCGCCATCTTCAGCATCTGAGCCGGCTCTCGATGTGTCGCCCTCCACCTTTACACTGCGTAGCTTCCGGAAGATGGACTCTCCACCCGTCTCCGACTTCGACCGTCTCTTCAAGTGTTTCTCGCGCTCTTTCAGTCGGCTGGCGGGACTGCCGCGAGCTGGACCATCGGGCAGATCCAGGGCGGCCTGCTTTATGGGGGCCACAGTAAGGAGTTCTGACAGTCTTTCTGGAGCTGGGCTTCTCTGATCAGGGGCCTCGGAGGACTGGTATCCCTTCAGCATGTCAAAGAAACTCTCTCCCGACACGCCGTGTTTGTCTATTGAAGAAGTGCTGCCGTATTCACGGTGCATGGGCGTCCATCCAGAGAAGGACCAGCCTTCATTGCCATCTCCATCCAGCTCACTAATGGTTATATCACTGTTACTGCGCTGGCGGATCCGTCTCATCCCTTTCCGAGGCGAACCCAGGTAACCATCAGGCGACAGGAAGCGATTGTCCTTTCCTTTGCTATGCATCTTGTTCTTTAGTGTATTCTGGATGTTGCGCAGCATAGATGAGTCTTGTGGGCTTATCAAGTGTCCTAACTTCGCTGACAGATTGCTGTGGGCTGTGACAGCTGACACATTCCCTCCTCCTCTTTCTCCACTACCACTCCCACTCAATCCTCCACCTCCACCTCCGCCACCTCCTCCTCCACCCAGGATCCTTTCTCTGTCTCCACTTCCTGATCCTGAGGAGCTGGTGGTGTTCGTAGAGCTAGGCGAGTCAGTTTCCACCGTGATATGCCAAACACCGCCTCCACCACCATCTTTCCTTGGGGGCCAGTCGGCCACACGAGCTCTAACCCCCATCTTGGGGACACCAGGGTTGGTGCCAGTGGTTGATGCGGAGGAGATGTGTGCACTCTCGCTTCGAGGTGGCGGTGCTCCTCCATTGGGCAGTCGGAGGCGGCGGGTGTAGAACTCATCGGTCGCCGGCACAGAGCCCCCGACCGACCGCTCCGTCTGAGAGCGCTTCAGACTAGTCATGACGAAGAATGGGGAAGGATGTGGGGAGAGGAGGTGGGAGGGAAAGGTCAAGATGGGTGTTAATGGGAGTTAGATTTGGGTCAACATAATGCCCACTGAGTGAAGAGCAGAGGGAGATTCACATCTGGTTCTGAAGAAAGAGAAAAACAGACAGATAAAAAAAAAAATCAGTGTAATTTGAAATTTTTATAAAAACAGGATATTAAACACTCTGAACTGCTGGAGGTAACACGTTTGTTCACAAGGCTCAAATTTCAAAAGGTGAAAGATTTGGGGGTTTTTTTTTACTCCAAGATGATCAGGTTATTTTACCTTAAAAAACCTCCAGTATGAAGAAACTAATGTGTGGACAGTATTTTACAGCTGCAGTCTTTAAAAAGCCATCTGCTCTGGATTCATGTGAGAGGAGAAGTCAGGTCGCCTCAACGGAAACACTGGAACGCAACAGTGGTGCAGACAGCCTATGCACAAAGAAAACAGAGAAAACTTAAGTTAATATCACTATCACATGCTACAAAATTACATTATGTAACTCAACAAACTCAAACATCTTTGAATATAAAAAAACCAGCATAATGGAATTAGGCTAGTTACCAAAAAAAGTGGTTTAATAGCAAGAGTTCAGTATTTTGAGAAGATTAATGGGAAAAAATGCTAAACAAGTTTAAAAGATGCATGTAGGTTTTATTAATTTCACCAAGTTTCAACATTCTTTCCCCCCTTTACACAATGTCAAAATCGAACCGTAAACCAATTAGAACATTTGGAAAACCTTAGGAGCGGAATGAAATATGGAAAATGTTCATGGACACGGCAAAACAGAGTGCAGCTCATTCAGCCAGTCAAAACATTGTGACATGTTTTTCCTCCCGCAGACATTGATGCAGCTTCAGGGTGCCAGACTGTCCGCTTTTCCGACTGGTTTGTCCGTAATGTTACAACACCTCTCTATTCCAGAACAATCTTTTGAGTCACCATGGAGATAAGCGGTCTTGCAGAGACCATGTTTTTCACTGTTGCGCGTGTGAGTGTGAAAGAGAAAAGGCGATGAGAGATACTTAGTAGAAAACTCATCAAGTTCACATTTGATGGCATTTATTTGTGGTATCACCAATGTGTTACTATTACTCTAGAAAAAATGCCCCATGCTTTCAGTTGGGTACAAAATGTACCATTAATCTTCACAATGTTTCCCAAATACAAATATAAAGTATTTCACACATGATCAGGTTTCTGGTGTTCTTAACGTAACTAAACCATTAAATCAGCTTACTTTAGATTCTCTAGGATATTTTCCCATGACAACTTGCCTGCAACCTGCTAAGGGTGTTTCTCCCTCCCGCATCTCCATCTCGTCCGGTAACTGCTGGGTTATGCTCCAGACCAATCCACCCCCCCATCAACTCTGAACAGAATTGAGGGGATGGATGGAATGCTGTTTGGTAGGACTGGTAAGACTACAGTTACATCAACATAAAATGAGGAGATAACCGTCTAAAGCAGGGGTGTCAAACTCCAGTCCTCGAGGGCCGGTGTCCTGCAGTTTTTAGATGTACCACAGGTACAAAACACTGGAATGAAATGGCTTAATTACCTCCTCCTTGTGTAGATCAGTTCACCAGAGTCCTGCTAATGACCTAATTATTCTATTCAGGTGTGGTGCAGCAGAGGCACATCTAAAAGTTGCAGGACACCGGCCCTTGAGGACTGGAGTTTGACACCTGTGGTCTAAAGTTATCTGACAAACTGTGAAGTTAAATAAACCAACAGCAGGTCTGGTCAAGCATTCTGAGAATTCAAGTTGATGTTAGAGAACCAAAGATTCAGTGTGTTGTGCCCTGACCAATGGTTGGACAACTTTGAAGAAAAAAATTAAACCTTTTAATCTTTTAGTTAAACTCTTTGACAGGGTTTCCTCCAGAAAACTTGCTAACCCCGGTGGGAGGGGTGCTAGGGCGGTCATCTAATGGCCCACTATGATTTTTAGATGAAATAAAATGTTTAAAGTTGACAGAAAATTTGAAAATATCACTAGGTAATTATGCATTATTAGAAGACATTAACAATACCTAAACGCCAACTATGAAGTGTTAAAAAAAAGGCAAACATTAATAAACCTAAATAAAGAAGCAATGCTTAGCCTGGTGGGGGCGCAAGGAAAGCCTGGTGGTCCGCCAGGCTTATAATACAGTAGGGGAAACCCTGCTCTGGTGTAGAAGCTTGTGAAAGTATCAAAGTTGCCCAATCTGCATCAGTGAGATTTAAAAACCAACTCTGGGGAAGGATGAAGAAATTACGTATTTAAAAGTGAACTTTATTTTCAACGGCATGTCCATACATGTTTCAGGTTTATTCAGATAACCATAGAACAAGACTTTCCACAAACGGCAGTAAATGAGTGCAACTAAGCTACTTAAGGTGGTAAAGGTATGATTATATAGTCAAGGGCAAGAGTGTCCAAAGTCTGTCCACCAACCTCTGCGAATACCAGGAGGAATTAAAATGGACCAATTCCCATGGTGCAAATGAAATGGTTTTAATTCCTATGGCAATGTAACATGCTATTTAGGAAAAGTCTGAACTGAAATATATAATTTGTGGTGCATCTGAACAGATGTAATGTCCAGTCAGTGCATTGGTGCCCAAGTCCAGTCCTCAAGAGCTGTTAACTTTTAGTAGCTATCAAGGCCTGGAGTTGGGCACCCATGGTCTAGAACCATGAAAGGGAGAGACTGAACTAGAAATGACAATCACAAACATTTAGAAATATTATATCAAACTCTAGATTACTTTAGCACTGTGCTGAAGACCTTGGGTACCAAGCCTGGATTCAACTTTAGACAACTTTTTTTTTTTACACTAAGGGTGAGCAATCCAATCAATAAAGAACCGTCACATCGCTCTGCAGCTTTGAAACCCACTGCTCATTATTTTACAGTATCTCCTTTACTCTTTTGTAACCTGTAAGCCAGTCCAGCTTTAAACAGTGAAGTGTAACGATGACAAATTCAAATGCAAAACATTTGCGTGTGCACAGAAGGTGGTATGCTGGAATTAGTCATCTCTATTTGTAGAGCCACTTATAGCCAGACATTTTTCTTATCCTAAAAAGAAGGTCTCATGCCTTTTTCTAGATAATTACGCTTTTCTGCTCTGGTAAGTTTTTTACTGTATGTAAAAATAAACGGCTATCTTTGGTGTTAAGAAAATTATTTCCATTGAAGCTTGAAGGGCGTTATGAAAAGGACAACTGCATGAATAGATGACCTTGGTCCAAGCTGTGGAAAAATATATTTGCAACAAATGTGGTAGAGTTGCACTTTCAATAAGAATAACATGAAAAAATGCATGCTGCTCTAAGCTTAGTAAAGCAATAAACAATAATATAGCTCTTAAACAACTGCTATTGTGCAACTGAGTGCAAGATAATTTGTTTTGTGATGTGAAGATAAAAGAAAGTTTCTGTCATTAAAGACAAAACTGGGATGCAGAGGCTCCATCAAGTATACAGTAACCAGTCCTAGTTTCTCTTTCAGTCTCAAAATTCTTACTACAAGTGGCTAGCTTAACCACAGTAATCCAAAAACTCATGCAAAGAGCCTACATGAGGCTAATACCACTCAGTTTGATACTGATTACTACTCTTACCAAGTGAGGTCAATTTTTTCCCTCCTAAAATCATGGTCTGAGATAACATTGTTAGAGCTGAATTAACAATGGAACACCTCATGCTCAGTGTTGCATCCTGCTGTTTATTTTGATCCATCCATTTCACTGGAGCACATCCTGGACATGTCACCTGCCCATCACAGAGCAATGGACAACGCACACTCATTTTAAATATCTGCCTAAGGGCAATTTAGAGGTTCCAATTTAGCTATCAGACAATGTTTCAGGGGAGGAAACCAGAGCACCCAGAGAGAACATGCAACTCCACAAAGATAGGAAACAATGACAACAACTGTCCCACCACGGATTCTTGCTTTTTTGATATCACTTGTCACAAAATTGAAGTAGGTCAATTTGCTGCATAGAGGTGTGCTTAAAGTCAATATATTGCACTGAATCCATAGCTGCAATTTTCAACACAAAAAAGTGTTACACGACCAAAAAAAAAAAAAAACCCAATAGGTTTATCATGGCACAAGTCTAATATGGATTGGAAGGGGCGGGGGGAGTGATTTTCCCACTTTTCCCACACAACACCCAATAAAAGCACAGAATTAGAAGTCAAGAAGCAGCTCAGTGCTAAAATCTAATAAGAGCCAATGATATGTCTGAACTAAAACTCAAATAGTGTCCTCCAAATAACACCTGCAGAGCATTCTCTCTGTTTTACCCCCACTGATGATTGGCTAGGACTTCTAATGAGAGCTGGAGAGAAAGAGGAAACAAGGCAAAAATAAGAGTTAAAGAACAAAGTGGGTGGGGAGTAGAGTACACTATATGTAAGGCAAGGAGACTTGGGAATTGAAACAAACGAGCCAGGCATTGCTTCCCTTCCTGGAGCCACTGAGGGCCAATTACACTGACAGACACTCTGTAACCTTTAGCAATGCCTAAATAAGGTCGATGTATGAGGTAAATATGCAGCATCGATGCTCAATGCAGCTAACTGCTATTGTGAATGTCTGTTACTGTAAAATGTCAACACAATAACGTCCATGCTTCTCTCAGATAATGGGGCATAAGAGAGTAAGAAAAACAGGCTGCAGCACATTAAAAGTGTTGCAGTGACACCCAAGAGAGCATTTGGAGATGACAAAAACAGATCCACTATGATACATTAAATAAAAAGGTAAAGAGGGGAAACAAACCATAAAACCATTACCATATGACATGATGTTGGAGCCTCTATACACATTTTGTTGCCATTTTAAATGGAAAAACACGATTAAATATGCCCAATATCCGCGTAACTACAAGGCTGACCAAACAATAAATAGTTCAAACATAGCACTGTGGTATATTAGATACAGGAAGAGTAGAAGGAACTGGCAAGGTATATGACCACCCAAGTAAATTTCATACAAATTCAGCTTGACCACCTGCTGGACAAATTTCAAGCAACGACGACTACTGCTAACCATCATTAGTTTTATATGCAATATTTTTAATGTATAAATATCTGTTTACCAAAGGGTCACATGAAGCCACAACTTCCTGGTACACAAAACTTTAGTGCTTTCACAGAGACATTGGGACAGTTATTGTAACTAAATTAATGTCTCATAAATAATGTCTGAAAGAAACAAAGCAAAAGAAATCAACAAAAATAGTTTTAAAACAAAGATGATTAGATTTTCTATATTTCCACACAGTGGTGGGCACCACTAACAAACGTTAGCTGCACTAACCATACAACACCGATAATAATCAATAGTTCTTCTAATACTAAAATGCTACACCACCATAATATTTCGTGAAAAGTAATGCTAAAGCGATAAAATTTAAACCCTATTTGTGAATAACAGCGTCCACTTATAGTAACGTTAGCAAAAAATGCTAAAGACCTAAACAAAAACTTAGCTCTACTTTTAACAGTGGTGACAGTGTCACCAGTAATGAAGCCTAAAAGCTTTAATGTATTAAATCATTTCTTCAATTTTCCAACCCTGTTAACCCCTCTGACAAGATTCAGTTTTACATAACCCAATTATATTAAACAATACCATCTGGTGCCTCAAGTATTCATGGAAACCTTTACCCCTGAACCAGTAATCAGAGTTGTCTCTTTATTGTCAACATTGTGATTCAAATTAAAGTCACATATTAGCAAATTATTCTTTTTAATCATGCTTGCTGTAAGGTTTGCTGTCTAGAAGCACAGGTGTGCCAGTGCCCACCACTGTGTGACTATAAATCTGCTCCAGTGCACAGTGAGTCATGCACACCTGAAAATTACAGACTGACTGACGGAGGTTGCAGTCGAGAGCTGAAAAGGACCGGTCACAAACGCTTTTGAAAAGAAAAGGCATAAAATGGAGCACAAGATGATCAGAATGCATACACAGACATACATACACGCATATACAAATATACACAGACTTGAGAAACTCAGGGCTGAAGGTATTATCTATTACCTCAAGGTATTCTCTTTAGATTTCCAGACCGCAGACACCAAAACAAAGTCTCTGGCTTAATCAGTCTGTATTGTGCTCAAAATGGATGGTTCTCCATAACCTGTACTTAATAAAGATCTCCACCTTCCAATCACAGAACAAAGCATAAAATGACAGGACTAGAGGCCTCTGAATCAAAAGAAAAGATAAGCTTAAAACTAAAACTGAAAATTGATGCTGTTTGTTTTTGTTGCTAAACCTCTGACTATTATACACCTGTTTCTCCACTCAGACATTACCACACGGACCGGTGAGTCAAGTCAAGTCGCATCATGTTTGTATCAATGCTGACAAAACATGTTACGTTATGTCTCAATGGCTTTCACAATTTCATAACAAAAAATATTTCCTGACCTTGCCAAGCAACCGACTCATTGAGGAAACAGGAAGAACTACTGTCAAAATGGGTCTGATTTTGACTGTAGAGCCAAGAGTTTTTACAAAAAGGTGTTAAAACCACTGTGCACTTAGAAAAATAAAACAAGGACAATCCAGGATATGGCTCAGGCAGTTAGTGAATATCTCTCTCTCTGTCTCACACAGCAATAACACAAGGGACACAGTTAATGAGAAATGTTGCATCTTATCACTGCTTCTCACCAAGTCATCCTTCCCAGACTCTGCAACATTAGTGGATCTCAGGTTTCAGTTGGTTTAAAGTATGAGTCAGTGTGGAAGAGGAAGCATCAAATATTTGAGTCACTTTCAAACTTAGTTTAGCAATATAAAAGTACATACCAGCCCTTTCAACAAAATATGAACACACGCGATATTAGACATTGTGTTTATTCTTTGTTGGTTACACAAAATCTATGGGAAATAGAAGAGGTGGGGAGTTGAACCTTGCCTCCCCATGCAACAAATAAAAAGCATTTCATTAAGTAATAATCTTTAAGTGTTAAACAGTACTCAGAAGAGAGACAGCAGAAATCACCTGAAACTTTTGCTGCCCAACAGAATGGAAATGGTTACAAACCCCCCACATTCATTTAAGGAAATTATCAAAATGGATATTTTAAAGCAACTGCTAATTTGTGTAAATTAAATCTATGAGTGGGAAAAAAATCCTATATTAAAAACAAACCAGTACCACATCATCCCTCTTAATTTCTGCTGTATAAATGCGATGGTGTGCAAAAATCCACTAGATATTTGCCCAAACTTTCCGCTATTAACTGTAAATGTGACAAATTATGATTTTCTCATTATCTCTAAAGGTCACTGTTGGATCACAGCAACATTTTTCTCAATATTAAAATATACTTTTGCAATAAAAATACGCTTTTTAGCCAATCGAGACACCATCATTGAGAACATGACCATTTAAGTAAAAATATGGAACAGTTGTAAAGTTTTCCTCTGATTTTAACTTTAAATAAATTACGACACAAAAACACTGCCTTAGTATATATACGTGTTTTCAAAAATACAGATCCAAATACACATTACAGTTACATATTGTATTATGAGCAAAATGTTGAAGGGAAAAGTAATATATTCTTTTTGTGCTTAAATGTAAAAGCTCTGTTCTTGTGTTTCTAAATTTAAACTCATTTAAAAGACAGACAACTTTTCATCTGAGAGCGTAAAGAAGCAAAGACACAATGGGGGAGAACAAGTAGAGAGAAGAAAAAAAACAACAAAGAATAAAATTTTAATAAAATTAATAAAAGAAAAACTCAAACCTAATTCTCTTTGAAAACTGGCAGGCAGCAGGCTGTCCGATTTGTGGCTTCAGCTTTTCAGAGAAATTACAATTATGTGCAAAGAAAAACATGATTTGTGTTTTTCTTTTCTTCCCCCTGCAGACTTTGACAGTGAGGTGGCGTCCACGTTATGCCTCAGTGAGATGTGAGGGGGGGGGTTGAGCGCTGACTGTTTCCTTCAAATGTGAAATTGTGGATATTGTTTTCTATGTTACTTTTCTGCCAATACAGACAATCTATGGAAGCAGTGGCAGGAGGAATAAAGCAAAGATTTAAGTGAGGCGATGTGTTTGTGCGCCTGTGTATCCAAGCAGCGTCTTTGAAAGGTAGTAAATTTAAACTCACAAAACTGCTTCACATAAGTTCTAAAACATTTATTATCATTGCATCAGGCTTTCTCTTTGTATATTTTAAACAGCAGCTTGTAGTGGTTAGGGGCAGGATGTGCTTTGCACTAGAGCCATGAGTCCATATGTCCACTTTGCATCACACCTCCATTTCAGCAGCAGCATTTAAATGTCTCATTAGCCAACAGATGTTTTTGAAGCTCTGACTCACAAATATGCAACATCTCATTTCCATTTGTGAGTCATTTTTCAAAACCCAGTTTACAATTGAATTGCTTTTATTGTTGCTTGTGGTGTATCAAGACCTGTTCCTTTTATTTTATAAATGTTGACATATACATGTTAGTTTTAGAGGTATTAAAAAAGTTTTTTTTAAATGGTGCTCCTTTATATGAAGGTGTCTGGATTTCTTGTCTGAATAAAAAAGTTTTTGTTGTTGTTGTTTTTTTTTACCATAACTCTAGGATGCACTGACGTACACAATCAGTTTATTTACACCTAAACAAGTTGCTAAAAGAAAAGAAAAATTGTGTGACAAATGAAGTGAATATCAATTTTTGTACCAACTTCAGAAGGCCAAGGCTGAACGGATCACACCAAAACTGCATAATGTCTCTAATGACAATATCACTACCCAATATGCATACCGTGAAGAACTGATTGGAGTATTAGCTGAATATTTTAGACTGAAATATCACCAAAGTGAAGCAGTGTAAACTGAGGTTTGTCGTGTAGAAAGATAAAATTAAAACCACAGTTTTATCCATCACCAACACTTTATCTGTGTTAAATTTGCTGGGATAGACAGGCAGCTACACATCTTCTTTTAATCTGCAGTTTAGTTTATGATATAAACAAAGAAAACTGAGAATAAGAAAATAACTGTGAATTTTAAAGTGTAACTGGGAGTTTTAGAACTACAGGACACACAAAAAAAAATACTCTGAGCCCAACTGAACACAACTAAGTTGGTCTGTTTTATGTGGGTCTCTCAGTTCATGTTACTGTTAACTGATATCTGTACAAACTTAAAACGCTAAACATTTGTGCTCCAAGCATCAGATTGTTCAGAGGAATCTAGGCTACATGAGTAATAATGAATCAGATCTATACAGCCAATTGCCTCTATGACAAACTGATCAATTATTTATGTAAGCAGAGGAATTTTGGGAAGGGAGAGGAAAGCATGGTTGGACGATAGGTACATTGATTTTCCCCTGCAGGCTTGTATTTTATGTGCCAAAACCAGTGATGTAACTTTGTCACCTCGTAATTATAGCTGCCTTCTCATTTCTGTGTTGTGAAAGTGACGATGTCCCTAATAACTTACAAAAACAACAAAAATAGCCAAATATTTGTGCTGAGTTCAGTGAATGATCACAGCATGAAGTATTTTATGATGATATGTTGATTAGACCTTTCTCTTATTCTCTAGTTAACAGTGAGTTATTTTTGCATTTGCTTCAGATGTTAAATCATTTATCTGTTTATAAAGGTATTTTTTCAGTCATATAGTCTTTTCAATATGATTTCTGGTTGCATTAGGGGGTTTTATACTCTTATTTTCCACAAAGGTAATTTACAGTATGGCTCAGCTGCATAGCAATTAGTAAACTGAGTCACAATCTGCTTTGGTCTCATTGTGGGCAACAGAATGCCTCCTCCAACATAACAATGTGTGAGCCTGTATTTATCAGGCGTTACATGATTTTAGTCACAACCAATGCAAATCCCCAATGAAAAATCTACGATTTCAGTTTTAATTTGTCTAGGTCTGCTGATGTAATCTAAGACATATTCTAAACTAATAACCTTTTTTTTTTCCATATCTGCACACCTCCTCATGCCTTAACCACACACTAAGCAGAATGGTTAAAACAAAGAAACTATTAAAACAAAGGCTAGATGTCTAATAATTACAATTCAGCTATTTTTTCCCCTGCGTATTTATTGAAATCATTAAATAACATGAATAAAGAGTTGCTTCAACCTACCACTAACAACATTCCATCAAAACGTAATTTTTTCCAATTAGTTACATTAGAGACTTCTGAACTGGTTTCAGATCCATTTCATCAACTAAGAAGACTCCTAAACAGACCAACGGAGGTTCTGGTGCCAATTTGTTGCACATTTTGTTTAAAACAATTAGAAAACTTCAACCATTCGTCATTGCTAAAACTACAACTCAAACAGTGCAGAAAACTGACGTCATCCTTCACAATTTCTCTTTCTGTTCGATGATTGGCCTTGTTGAAATTCTTCCAGGGAAATCCAAGTCAATGGGAGAAAGTCAATACCGAGACGTAAAGCAGGATTTGAATCGTAGGCAATGGCCAGGCTACGAAAAACAGTTTTGATTTGTAAATTTCTTAATTCGAATTGTGAAAAAAGGGAACTCTGAGGTTTCTTAAAAACATTAAAATCTTATCTCGTTTTTGCGCATCATCTCTTCTTTTGAGCTGAATGTAACTTTTCACCTCTTACAACACAGCTTAGAAGAAACTTTGAGTTCAAACTATTTTATAAGTCACCAAGAAAATTACATGGCATTTCAACTTTTTAAAATTTTTATAAGAGTGTATTATTACCAAGGATTCTAATCTAAAATATAGATGATTCATGATGAAACTTTCACGCTATGATAAAGAATAATGGCTTCTAAGAGCAAGAATATTAAGAATATATGAAGTTACTTGGCCTTATGTAAAAACTTTGACCCTCTCTGCCCCTTTTCCTCCCAAGCCATTCATGACAAAAAGTGTCATTAAAATAGTACAGACAAATGGCAGAGTGTTTTACTCAGACGGCAGCACTGAAGCCACCTGATCATCTTCGAAAGCTGCCTCCGCACCACCACTAAGAACCCTCTAATCTGTGCCAATCAGATGACGCTAAACAACCATTTGTTATGAATTGGACAGAAGTGCACGCCCCCTCCCCATTTCAACAAGCGCTGTAGACCTAAGCAAATAGCTGCGATGTAGCCAAAGCAGGCACAGCAGTCACGGTGACAGAAATAGCAGAGTGGTGAATAACAGAGAAAATGAACTGGTGTAATTAACATGGTGGCTGGAGGCTGATGAGCTGCAGAGAGAGAAAGAATGAAACAGAATGGAGGTTGTTGGTCTTTTTGGGGGGGAGGTTTGTTTTAAAAAGGATGTTAAATGTGCAGGAAAAAAGGATGAGGAAGTGATAAAGCACGATAAAGAAGAGAAAATAATTCTGGGGAGAAAAACACTTTAAACAAAAAATGTTAGTTCCATTTGTAAACAGCCAATTTGAAAAATAAATATACAGAATTGTTGTAAATAAAACACACACATCATCTAGAGCAATCTAATATGTGCAAGTAAATATGTTGACATATAAGAACTTTACGCTGCAAAATGTTGCATAACTCCTCAGAAATGAGGCAAGACAGCAGGAGAGACACACACACACCGAAATACAGATAATTGCATGTTTTCCAAGAGAAAAAACTGCCTCAGTTCATCATGTCTGTCATGCTCAGCTCCATTATACTGACAATACTAAGGTAATGCTTTACTCCGTATTTATTTCTAATAGCCAATTTAGGAGGCTTTTTAGTCCAAATCCTTAAAGCAAATGTAACTGGATAAACAGCAGAGAGAAAATCATTGATTATTGCCATTATGAGAGAGCTGCAGATTTCCAAAATGGCGCAGGACTGCGTGGGCAACAGCGAGCTGGAACAGGGCTGCAGTATGAGCAGAGGGAGAAGGATCGAGAGCGAAAGCAGATCAGTCTTCTGTGCAAAGATAAGCAGCAGCAAAATGCACAAGGTGGAACATGAAATAAACATTTCCAGACTTTGTTCTTATGTTAAACGTTTGAGTATTGGCGTCTTGCAGCCTTAATTGAACACAGGATGGGTCCAAGACGTAGAAACTGGAAACTAATTCAACAATTACAAAGCAAGGTATTTAACTAGTAAAATGATTAAAACAAAAATCGATCTTCACTGATTACAAGAAGTCAGTCTAATCATGTGGGCAAGTTTCATGCCAGCAGTTATAAATCACTCTAGGTAATTTTGACATGTTTAAGAAAAATAAATAAAAGGTTTCTGTGCAACACTATACCGAATGTGAAGTTTTTTCCAAGTATATTCATATTCTAATAAATTAATACGCACAGTGGAAAACTAACTAATTATACTCCACTTGTGTTGGCCCATCACATTAAATCATACATGTTAATACATTAAGCAATACGTTATGCTAATCAAAAAGCTGAAGGAGTCAGAGTAGTACCCTCTGGTGTCTTATTAAAATAATCCCAATCATCATATCACCCGCAAAAGGTGTTAAACTACGTTGGTGTTTCTAAGAAAAAATGAAGAGGACACATTTTAAAAAGTGATGAAGTGTTTTTGTCCTCTAAAACAGCCACCGTGAGGAAGCCATAAATATAATGTGTAGTGTGCCAGCATGTACTTTTGCCAAGGAAGTTGTCTCACATCCCAGCAGGAAACGCATCTAAGCCACTTCCTGCTTCCTCTGAGGAAGTCACAAGTCGGATAGGGCACCGGTGAGCCAGTCAGCCTCAAAGAATCAACTCTGAGTACGTGTGAATTTCCAAGACTACTAAAATAATCAGCTTAAGTGTTAAGGTATCTTAGCACTACTCTTCTGTTTTCCTAACACATCCTGTTTTCACTGAGAAACATGTGTGCATTGATTCAGAGTTAAACTTTGCTTTCAACTTTAGGTTGTTCTTTTTTTTTTTACAAATATAAAGTATTTTTCTATTTACAGCTTCTGCCTTTTCTTAAAGCTCAAAAGAGGTGAGCATCTTCAGTTTGTGGCCTTTGCAATAAAGATGTGATTTACCCACGCACAAGTAAAACCGAAAAACAGAAAACATCTAAAGGCTGAAGATGGGAGGGGGGGGGGGATAGAGGCAGATCTTGTTTTCTGTTTTACAGAGTTACTGCAAAGAAACCTGTCTGGATTGCACCTAATTACACATAGTGTTCAAAATATTCAGGAAAGGTTATTCTAAAGATCACTTGATGTACTGTGCCAGACAAGCATGCCTGTATATTTATTATTTGTTTTATTTCGCAAAGGAAAATAGCATTAGTAAGCATACAAGTCAGCATGTACTGTCAAAAGGTTTGAGAAATAAATTAACTCAAACAGGAAACATTTCATTTTTTCAAATGCATCCCCTCTCTGGCGACCGCAGTCATTAGCTGTGAGCTGGCAAAGGTGGCGACAGTCCTGAGTAAGATCTGATTCACAATGATGCACTAATTTTCTGGGAAAACTGCCGGACAGCATTGACCCAAGGCTACACCGAGGCCACTGTCAATTCCTATACACAGTCGAATAAATTGCATCATTTGCACTGGGACTGCGGCTGACAGGTAGGCAAAGGTTTTTGCCCAATTACCGGAAAAAAGGGATGAAGCTGGATAAAGCGAACCACTAGATCGAGCCTAATGAGGACGTGGTATGATTGCTGTGGGACTCAATTGTGCCCACAACACAGCTATTCGATTGGTACAGAATGGCCAGAATTAAGTAGCAGAGCGAGTGACAGAGATACGGAGGGAGGGAGAGAGAGAGATAATGGAAGTGAGAAGGATTGATTCCTCACTCAATGTGAGAGTACGTGGGAGGATATGAGATGCTGCGACCAAAAGTGGGAAAGAGATAGATGCGCAAAAGTAAGTTAGTAGTCACTCCATCAAGTAAGTCGTGTTCCACTCTTTTATAAAACATCTAACTATTTATAAAACGGTGGAACTGTGTGGAATGCAATATACAGCCTCCCATCAGTCCCTTATCAAGACTAAACATGAAGCAATCAAAGCAAGCTCAATTTGTTTACTAGCCGACGTTCAGTTACCAAACCACATTCGTCACAATATTCCAGTTGAAAAGCAACCTTATGCATATTTCTTAAATTGTCTGGGTATTGGAGCACATGGGTAATATCTGGTAGGGACTTTTCTTTATGAGTTTAGGCGTTCCACCCGAAAGGGGGGAACGGTTTTAAGTAAGAAGGCGCTGTCAACAGGTGTACAAGGAATATGTTTGACTTCAAGTGGGCACTGAAGAGATGTAAAGAAGAAAATGGGTGACCTGCACATTGACCAATATCACACCGGTGCATGACCTCCTAGTCTAAAAGCATTGGGTTGTAGGCCACATAAGACACTGCAGTACAAGTAAAAAACTGTTATGGAGCTCTGACATTTACTTCAAGCCAACAATTGCTGGCAACAGCTGATGCAAATTGGTAAAATACTTTTTTTTATTAATCTCCTAGATAAACAATTTATCTACATTGTCAGTCCAATTGATCAAAAATCATCATCTAATACTAGTCAACTTAAACACTAGGTAAAGTAAACTATGTGCTGCAGCTAATTATCATAGACACAACAACAAAGGAATAAAGTTTGGACAGCACTGTTAATCTTTTCATAATTCAACACTGTTTTTGTTTGTCTTTGACTTGGAATTTTTGCCTGGAAAAGATCAAAACCTGCCAAGTGACTGCTTTGTTGAAAGGGAATGGATAGACCAGGACTGCATGGGAACATTGGGCCCCAAGAGTGTGCAGAACGCCATCACGACTCAAGTAATTTGCTTAGTAGGCCGTACACCTTCACTGCATGAACAGATGTGGACACAAACACTGGGTACTGCTTCGCACATGTTCAGCTGTGTTTACCTGCGGCGGCTCATCATATGCTCGCTCACTCTCCTCTTGACTATTTAGTTCCTAGATTAGATGATGAGACTGGCGTAGTGGATGTGTAGCTTTAAACCTAATATGCACATACTAGTGTATGGGTGGAGTCAGATGTCTCCATTTAAAAGCAAATACCATTTTTTAAAATAATATTATATTGTATATATCTGTATTGAAAAGAAAAATATTGTGTTTTGGTGATAAATTTAATAAAAAACATTTTAGTAAACCTCCATGTCCTTCCTGTGGGCTATAATTTCAGATGATTAAAAAAGAATTAAATGTGATATTTTTGTCATATGTACATAAAACATCAATTTTCATTTGGCAAAAAGTGACTTCTGTGTAGGATATCCAACTACAAAATATTTAGTACATTTGCTTTTCAAAGCTCAAATGATTTTAGTGTTTTTTTAAAACAAAATCCTCGTATTCTGTCCTCCCCTCTTTAGCGGCTAATTTGTTCCCACTGTCTTCCAGTTACATCCTTGTCTAATTATAAGCCATTCTCCCATTTTCCATTATCATCATCTTCTCCTCCCTGGTGTTTTTCCTCAACCCTTCTTAGAGTTTTTCGTTTTTTCTCCTCCCTTATCCCCCCTTATACATGTGTGAAGATAGCAGTTTTTGTATCTGTGTGTGTGTCAGTCTGTGTGGGAGGTGAACAGCATTGCTGGCTGGAGGAGGAGGTGAGAGAGAAAGAAAAAGAAGCGAGAGAAATACGGAGAGAGAGGGAAGCAAAGAATTTACTGGAACAAAACATGCTGTTTCAAACTCGTAGATAAGAGCCGCCTACTCACTAGTTTCACTTCAAAGCAGATTAGTCTGTGTTTTTGTTTTACATGCTATATTGTCACTGGTATTTAGTTATTACTATTAGTTTTTTGTATTATTTTTAGCCCCCTACTCACCAATAATCTCACTTTCATCTATAAGTTTACAGCTTGATTACTATTTATATCCTAATGTCAGACATATGTTCAGCCAAAATGTAAGAAAAATAGTTGTAAAAAGTTTTAGAATGATTTGAATTTTTTTCTGTCTAAATTGCTGCATGTGGATTTAAGATAAAAAGCAATAAAACCTATAATCAAACTTTTGTGTCCATTAATCTGACTGAAGGATGAGAAAATGCATTCCCTGTTTAGTATGACTAAAAGATTAGGTTATTGGATTAGCCATTTATAATATTGCTGATTAATTTAAAGATATCAGTCAGAATAAAAGCACATTTCTTTCTTCTCTTCATTATGATGTTTACAACCCTCTCAGTGACCTGTTGCCATGATCTGCATCTACCGCAGTAAAACTCAATCCAACCGACTGAATACATGCAAAAGATGAATTTATAGCACTCAGATTATAAAAGGTTAAGAATACTGGTCTCATGTCGAGCTCTCTTTCTCTTTAAGATAAAGTGCAACAGAATAGATTCCCATCTTTTGAATATATCAGCACAAAAAGTCAGAATCCCACCAACTCTAGTGAAGCGAGTTAAATACTCACCAACTCAGTTTATCACCATAGCCAGGAATTCACACTGAATATCTCAAAGTGTGATGGCAAACCTAAAATAAAAAGAGACAGACTTTAACACAAAGTATGGGTAGTAATAAAATTGAACCTCTGTAATTGCAAATAAGTCATTCACTCAGTAAATATTAAAAACTAAACACCTCAAATGAATGACATGGCTAAAAATGTGCTAGTATTAAGACCACATAAACAATTTGAGCTTCCAAAGCTAAAAAAGAAACCAACACATGATTCCAGCCACTATGTGCATTTATTTTTGGAACATGTACTTAAAAGATCGGGTCAAAAATGGATTCTGTCCAGTTTCAGTAATCCTACATGTCAAATGCAATAAAATTAACTGTACAATTTCAAGGATCTCAGGAAAGAATATGATGAGAAACCAGGCAGAAAGTGAAAACTCAGCAGCTGTGGCCATCTTTCTGAGAGAATCTGATACTTGGCATTCACTCCCAATCAGTTTAAATTAATATGATAGTTTTCTCTTTTATTAAGGTGTTACAGCAACCTCTTTATTATAATGAGTTCTAAAAGCCTGTGGGAAAACGACAGTGCTAATTTTAATGTCTCTCTCAACATGGTAGTAATTCCAGTTCAAGGACCACCACAGACACTAACAAGACCTTAAAAATCATCATGTCTGTAATGAAGCACAAGCTTTAATTGACTTAGCCTAATGAAATACACCCATTAGAGCAGCTACAGAAGTGATCTACATGCATAATCCCCATTGTCACCACTTATATATGGATGTCAGAAAAGTGGGTGACAAGTGAAATCCTAAAACAAATGGTACAGTTAAAGGCAATAAAGAGTGTAGCATCGACAGCTCAAATCAATCCTCTGGCACGTACTGTCAGGCATACGCATCGACGCACACATATTTAATTTCCTCTCCACTCTGGCTGGATTTCCTGGAGGACCAAGGCTGCAGAAGCTGCCAGCTCTACACACTGCAGAAAAACTTGTCATGAGTTCCATCTGTGTGGTGTTGTGAGTCCATTTGACGTGACTTTAAATGCGATTGGTGTTTAGAAATCTTCTGATAAAAATGTAGCTGCAGTATTCTCACGCCACTGTGGTTCGACAAACGCATAAAAGATGTGACCTTTGTGTTATCCCACAGCACATCTTATTGATAAGAGCAACTTAATATTACATTCAAAGATTATATCTGAGAGTTTGAATTTCAAAAATCGAATTATGCAAAATGTTTCACGTTTAATCAGAAACGATCAAATTTGTCCATAATTAATTCCAAGCTCTTCTGAGAAATAAAAAAAGATGTGCAACACTTAAGCATGATTAATCTGCTAAACTACAGGAAGCAAAACTATTTTTACACTCGTACGCAATTACCGACACATTAGTGTTCAACATTTTAGCTTTGGTTTTGCATATTGAACAAGAACTTCACTTGTAACTTAAAAGAAACTTCATAAAGGAATTATGATTTGTGTATCTACTATCTTTAAGTAGTAAACATCCTGTCTTAAGATTTTTCATTTGAGAATGTACATACCATTGACAAATAGTTTCAAACAGCACTTATACCTTTTATTATGAAAACGAAACTGCAAACAGTGAATATGTCTGCTGTTACTTTACAGTGATTTAGAAAGCGTCTGATGCAGAGAGACGCTGCGATTTGTAATGAGACAGCACAAGGCAGCTCATTCAGATGCGTTGTTGACTCATTCAGATACCAGCAAAGGATTTCTGCAGAGGTGGTATTTAATTAGTGTTGTCTGATAAGCCTGATCAGAATAACGGATATATTTTCTCTTATGATCAGACACTAAAGGAGGAACAGTTCCTACATACTTGTATATATATATATACAGTGAATGCACCTCACCATGTGGTAGCTTTCCTTTTCCAATTATTTTATGATGCATGAAGAATAAGTAGGGTTAGTGTTGAATATTTTTAAATATTATTCTAAAAAACAGTGAAGGGTTCTGGCTTATCCTGTTAGCATTCCAGTCAAACTTTATTACATCAACTCTGCAGTCCTTTTTACCGGCTCAGAGGCTAAACCAGTCATCTTCTTTATCTCTCCATTCATCACGCTATTAGTGAACACAGCTGACCTGGACCTTGGACCTCGTTTCATTTCTGCAGTTTGGCATTCGCCCTAATGAGGCTTGCTAATAGTCCTTTCATGTCTGCCTGAAAGGAAGCAAACTGTTCAAACTGGAGCAGACATGCGGGTCTGAGGAAAACCAGAACCTGAGCCAACTATACTTTAAAGATCTGTGGCTAATCGTATTGATTTCTTCTTTATTTTACCAATTTTTCCATGGATAAGTTTATGCGATTTCTTTTTTCTTTTCGTTTCTATATTTCCAGAGCAGTCTACAGAATACAAACATTGTTTTCACAGCACCAACTTCACTACGCTGTAGCGTGGCAGTAATAGATCTAAACATTATTAAGTAATAGTAACTATTGTTAGTGAGCTCTAAAGAAATGGATCATAAGAGTCATAACTACAGACACAAAGTACTAAATCTAGTTAAGGTATTCACATTACACTAAAAGGTTAACAAGAAAATTTGAGTTTTGAAAGCCTTTTCAAAGAAATGTTCATGTTATTTGTAGTTTTTTCAAAATAACTAAAATATAAGAGGAAAGTATTTTTGTGTAGCTCTCATGCATTACAATACTAAACTCAAAAGTGTATCAAAGTGTATGTTTTTGGCTTACGAGTTTGTAGACTCAAAATGGATGGAGATGCATCTAAAATAGGAGTAAAAGAAACATTTTTCTGTTTTTCAATTTTGACCTTAAGGATAAAATTCCTAATTCTCATCTCGGTCTTCTTCGTAATTAGGAGATCAAAGTTTCCATTTAGTCTTTTGTATTTATTCAGTTAAGTGGATAAATTATATATTTAAAAAAACATTTGAAATCCTGAAAGTTGCATTAATGAAATTTGTACAGGAAAAACCAAACTTTTGGAGTCTGTTTCAAAGACGGAAGTGTAAAAAGACAAAATTGGAAGAAAGATGAAGGTTTGACAAATTGATAAAAAAGTAAAGGAAGACAGGAAAGACGTCAGAGAAGAGTAAAACCTTATGTGGACTGGTAGAGACTGCTTATCTTGAGTCCAGGTTTATCCAGATCCTTTAGCACCAGCTTTTGACGTCTAAAAGCCTTTTCAACATTAAACGCATTAAAAGTATTTTCTTACCTTACAGATCTCTTCTGTTTTTGCATTTTGTCACAGTTACAATTCAAATAATTTAAAAAGTTCAATAATTCTATATAAAATGAGTTTCATTTGCTGAAATGAGTGACAAAAAACTAACTTTTTATATGAATTTTTTTAATATGTGCCTGTAAATGTTACAGACAAAACAAATTGAATAATGTTAATCAATTCAAAAGGTGGTTTTAAAAGGATAATTAAGTAAAAAGAAGCCATACTAACCAATCTGAACTTTGACTAGACCACTCTAAAGCCTTCTTTTGTTTTTATTTGAACTATTAAGAAAGAGAGAGAGAAAAGGAAAGAGAGAGAGAGAGAGAGAGAGAGAGAGAGAGGGAGAGAAGGGGGGGAGGCAGGTAGGTAGGCAGGTAGGTAGGTACCTAGGTAGGTAGGTAGTTAGGTAGGTAGGTAGGTAGGTAGGTAGGTAGGTAGGTAGGTAGGTAGGTAGGTAGGTAGGTAGGTAGGCAGGCATAATATTTAATATTTTCCCAAGTCTTTAGGATCATCAAGATGCATTTTGCAACATTTCAGGCAGGAATTTGTGTTCTCTTTGGTCAGCAGTTGATTTCACCTTGGAACGCTCGCATGGACGCCATGTTTGCCCGTTAGCTGACCCCTGGATTGTGGCCAATGATCTGTTGGAGTAATTTTAGTAAGCCGGCCACTTGGAAGGATCCATGTTTTTGATTTCTGCAGATCATGACGGCGGTTCAATGATGTTCCAAAGCATGAGAATTGGCTTATTTGTTAAAAGATGTCAAAGACAAGCATGTTCTATTTAGGTGGTATCCAAGATCAGCAGTCCAAATACATTTAGTAAATTACAGTTAACTGATAATTTAACAAGGAGGGATTTTTTATTTTATTTTACAAATTTGCTCAGTTGGCTTGGAAAACTCATCTTACTTCATTTTTTAAAAGTTATTTTTTATGTGCAATTACTTAGGAAACAGCTTGACACAAATCCTTTATTTTTTTGGATTCATATAGAGCCTTGGCTTATAATAAAGGTCATAAACCAGACAATGTCCAGATGTCTGGCAGGATGAACAAATAAGCAGAAGAGAATTAAAATAGTTTTCTTCCCAGCATACGACTGATATTCATGGGATCGTCTACTGATTCAGTAAGAAAAACCTTCTACAAAGCGGTAGCGGGGAATATTTGTTTCCAATCATTTTAAAAGATTTATTAAACATGCAATGAAAAGGTGTGTCAATGGTTGCATGAGATATTTATTGGTTATCAGCTTCTTAAATACAGACTGACCCATACCTAGCAGAAAATAGACAAGATATGAAATGCCTTTCACACAGAAACAGTCCTTCCTATTCTGGCATTAGGAAAAATAATTCCTGCTGTGAATCAGACAATGGACTATTGCTGTTCCAGACAACTGGCTTTTACATTTTTAGTAAAAGAAACCTTACAAAAAGAATCAGGCTCCACCAAAATACACTTGAATTTTTCTTACATATCTAATAAAATACATGCACAATTCTTGCTACGAGTGTGATTAGGTTCTCACTTCATGTCTAGATGGGAAACATTTAAGCAAACAAAAAAGAGTAATTATCGCCTTTCAAGAGATTCCCATGTTACCTACTCAACCTCTGCTTGAACTCCAAAGCTCAGCCGTCAATGATTTACAAATGTCAAGACTGTGAAAAGAACAGTTCCAGTAAAAAGGTGTAAAATCAACACCTTTTATTAAATAACCCATAAAAATACCAACCTAATAACGCATACTTAAAGAATGAGCCTCATTACAGAAGCAACTCACTAAACAGGGAGAAAGGCGTCACTACACAGAGGGAGGAAGAGAGTGTAGTGTGGAAAGCCCCGTGAAGGTTTCTGGAGGGGGGGAACCGGAGTGAATGCAAAAACTCACGGTGCATCAAAATCTCTGCAGATCCCCTTTTCAAAGCCGTTTCAAGACAGCAGGAGCAGCTTTGTTCCTCTGCCACCTAGTCTCACTTTCTGCCCATTTTTGGCCCAAATTCATTGTTTTAGGCACGGCTCCCTATCTCCGCTAAGTCTCAGCTGTCTGCTCTTCGCATTCCTCAGCCATAAGTCGCAGTTTTCTTCCCTCACATTCTGGAAAACAGGAACACAGGCTGGCAGAGAGTCACTGTATCAAATCCGTTTGTTGGTTAAACCTTTTCAAAAGTGGAGCTTGGATTAGACATGTTTTAACTGCTGCTGGTGTTCACAAAATCCAGACCAACTCTTGCTTGTGTTGGCATCCAATATTCATCGACAAGGCAAAGAATATTTTGAAGTTCACCCAAAGGACACATAAGCTTTAAACGTCAGAGCACATATACAACCACTAAACCTGTCTTCTTACAAAAGATGACAGAATAATACAAGCTTTCAAAAAACTTAAAAGGTGTAAACTGGTGATGACGTCAAATATCACTTAAAACAACGACAAAAAACCAGTGTGTGTGTGTGTGTGTGTGTGTGTGTGTTCCAGAAAGCCTGGGAATCATCTGCACAGAGGAGAATTGAGAAAATGTGGCAAGTTGGAAAAGCATGACCAAGTAGCAGATCATCTGCTATGACTGTAAATCACACTAGTCCTGAAATCTACAAGCAGGGCAGAGAGAGAGAGGAGAATGGGAAACAGAAAGGAGGAACCAATGTGTTTTAGACTGGAGCAGCATTCAAAGGCCATTGTTAATGTCGATTACCTAACCTTGGTGTCTTATCACTGTGGCTTAAACCAATGGAAAATGAAAAACATTTGACTGGCAGTGTGGCTCGCTCAATAATTCAAGTCACATAGGAAAATCCTACATCCTGATTTTGTTTTTGTTTACATGCAAATTGTTTTTGCTAAATGCAAGGCTAAAACTAGACTGACGAATTATTAATCCATCTTGTAAAATATCCCTGCCCTGATTCTGCGTGGACAACAACACAGAGTTGTCCTACTTCAAAAAAAAAAAATGTAATCAATCCTTAAATTGGACTCTGCGCAGTTTCCCAGCACATCAGCAGCTGTCTAGACAGAGAATGCAGTGCAGGTCACGTAAGACACAGAGGAAGTGAAAACCAAGTAAATGTGGAAAATGCAGTTTCACAGCCTGTAAAGAAGGTTTCCAAACCATGCACATGAAATAGGCTGTGGCTTTTGATAAATTAGCCTAGCAAAGGAGTTGAGCTTAGTCAGGAACTTCAAAAGGATTCATTTAAAACTGTCTGTCAAATTCAAAAGAGACTTTATCAGCAGCGTCAACACCAGATCCAGTTAAATTAAGATGATTTGTGGCTAAGTAAGAGGATAAAAAATATATATGTAGGATAAACACTTACACAAAATATTTCATCAAAGAAACTGCTACAGATAGACACCAAGACAGATGGTGGGAAAAGTAAATGCTAAAGATATAAATAAGTCCAAATCTGAGTTCACAAGTTCATCTGGAAACTCTTTTCTCTTCTCTCTACTTCCCCCATCTCAACTCTAAGATGTACAGTATGTTCAGTTTCCACCGAAGAGGCACACGGCACAAATATCAAAGATTACAGCTTTCTGTGAAGTGTGCGTCCGCTTCCGTGAGCCAAGTGCCCGTCCATGAGGTCTGATTTCCATAAGCTACCTGCACCTGATGTAGACATTTCAAAGCATTACCATTTAGTCTCTGTGATCAAAGCTTCACCACAGACGAGTCTCCGCTTTTCAGCACCTCTGTCTAACCACAGTTTGTTAAAGTGAAAACCTCAACTGCTATTTTGAGAGTCAGCCGGTCTGCGGGGAGCCTGTTGGGATCCAACCGTGTGGTAAAAACTTGATAATGAAAGCTATAAATCACAGTTCCCACATATCAAGCCTCAGAGCTAATAAAACTGGGGTCCACAAGAGCCGTATACCAAAAAAAAAAAGAAACTGCAGCTTTCCATTTTATTTTCTTTACAACAGTTCACACCATAAACCATAGCAGAAGTAGCTGTGGCAGTGCCAGGTTGCAATAAGGGCTCTTGGCTTTTGTCCAGCCAGGGACAAGATCTCCAAGGTGATTTGGAGTAGAGCAGCAACCCAAGAAAAATATGTTTTTTCTCTTCTTCTACAAACAAACACCTTGCCAATTTCAAGTGCAATATTTTCTACATATACACTGGGATGCAGATTGTAATTTAATTCTGAGTAATTACATAGAGATAGATTTTAACAAGCTAATTTACTGCCTTTTTTTTTTTTTTTTAAACATACAAGAGTCCCGAGCCGGAACATTAATATTGTGTTTCCAGTATACCTGTAAATTTGACACACAACAACAAAGCTGCTTTTCTTGGTTCATGGGGGAGTTGAATTGAAAATGTTGCTTATTTTGTTTATATATGATTAATTACAGAACCTTCAATTAACTCATTAAAACATTTTAATTGAGTCTCAACTATTATACATACACTGTGCTAACATTCAAAATCCACAATACGTATTTTGCACGACTATCAGTCACCCTGCAAACTTTGCTAGCTGTACAATTAGAAACTCGCTTAACTATATCAGCAAACTTGTTTTCCTTTCTCTCAAAATCATTAGCACCACACTAAGAATTTTAGCATCTCATTCACTTATAATATGCATTAAGTGTGAGCACAGGGGCAAGGAAAGTTAATCTAACAAACTAAATATATAATTAGCATGCAAAACTGACTTGTATTGTGATTTGATCAAATTCTACAGCTCTCAATGAATCCAAAATATGTTCTTTTAGTCGTAACAAAAAATGTCACTGTCTGACGACCGGAGCACATCTTTGCAAATGTAATATAATCTCTGCAGCTATCCAATTTCTAGCTGCACCACAAGTATAGGATCCTGCATACATCTGGTATTTCTGGAGTATAGCGTTAGCTAGCAATATACCATTTTACAATCCAACAACAACAACAGTTCTCAAATAAATGCTTTCAGCTCAAGGTAAATAAGAGAGGGATGTGTGAGGAATGTGTGCACAAGCGCTTTTAAACCCGACATCTGAAAACACAATCCCTATACTTATAGCAATTAGCCCAGTGTCTTGTTCTCGCTCTCTCTTCCCTTTGTCTGGTGCTTTCAAACCGTTTGGCGTGTCAGCACAACAAAGTACCCGGTAGCATCATTACAGGCTGAGACAAAAACAAAGCCTGGCACGTTTTGCACGAGAACAGTTTGAGTTAACTAAACAACTCAAAAGGAGGTGAGGTGACAACTGTATACAAAAGCAAGCACAAGTTTTCAAGGTTTAACCAAAAGGAAATTACTGTTTTATAGACTAATGTTTCCTGCAATAATAAAACTCTATTTGGTTGATCTTCATTCGTTACTTTTTGTCACTGTCGAAGAAGTGTGTGGTTCATTCAGGCTGCAGGAGAAAACAGGAAGGCTAAAACGAATACACCGATGTTCCCTTTTGAGCTTTCAAAGGAAAGTTATGGATTTGGAATGGCAACATTTTGGAAATTTCAGAGTTAAGGTAAGGACAAAGAAAAATTTCTGTTTTCATCAAACTAGCCTTTTACTAATGAGAAAATTGCACAGAAAAAACTGCCATTATTAATCATCAGCTAGAATAAAGATTAAATGCTGGTTTTAAATCTTAAAGGGATAAAATCATTTATACCTGAGGCAGGTAAAAATAAAAAAGCAAACAATTGGTCACTAAATTAAAACGGAAGCATTGCTTGTTCCTGTTATTTCAAATGTCAAATTTGACGCCAAGCTAATCAAAATATTATTGCCATCTATGTTTTGACAAACTGCAGGAAAGTGGGGTTAAAAAAAATCACTATTTTTAGAAATTTGTAAGTCATGTGTACAAAAAAAACATTTTGTATAAATAGTAGCTCTACAACTAAACGTGCATGCTTGAATTATTTAGGCCTTGCCAGCCGAGTGGCAAAATGCTTTATAAACCATCTGAGCAAAAGATGCTGAGGAAGATTGACATGTGCATGCTTAATGGTCGTGAGAAAAGAGTATGGAGGGGTTCCTCGATAAACGCTGCTTTTAAAAAGATGAGAGGGCAGTAGGATTAATGCTGCAGACAGCAAGCTCCATGACACTTTGACAGATGTGATGGTGTGCACCTCCCAAAGTGAAAGCCTCTTTGAATAAAAGGGTTACTGCTATGGTTTCTGAGCAGTGCCCTCAGACCCAGAGCTCAATCCCAAAGAAAGGGTCAGGCTGTTGCTTGACTACCGGCATTTGGGGCTTTTCTTGGCAAAATAAAACAATTAAGTGCGAGGGCTGAATATTCTTGGGCTTCACATTTCCCACCCTCCCACACAGTCACCACTCTTTCAGTATTAAAACTGACTCTTTTATTGTTAAGTATTTTACTATTTTCAAAGTTAGAAGTGTTTGAAGTTAGTAGCAAATGGAAAATACTACATATTTTGAAAAGGAAAGTGGGAAAGCACCTGCTGCTGGCTACCAAATTCCTGCTGACTTTTATTTTTTTAGTTGAAACAAAGATGACTAAAGCTGGAATAATGTCAATGAAAGCAAAACAAAGGAAAGGAGTTCCTGTTGGGACTTTAACAGCAGTGCCAGAGGCTTCTCCAATAGGTCCTCTGTCTTCCCTTTAGATTTTATTGTGGGGACAGCCAAACCAGAGATAATCCAGTCAAAGGTTTTTACACAGAAACTGACCATTTTTGGAAACTGAAGGCACTGAATTCACCACACTAAATCATAAAAACTAATTCTCTAAGATCATAAACCCAGAGTCTTCTGTCCAGCATTATTAAATCAGAGTTTCCCCCAGGGTATTATAAGCCTGGCGGGCCACCAGACTTCACTTGTGCCCCCAACAGGCTAAGCATCACTTATTTATTTAAGTCTTTTTAAAATGTTAGCATTTTTTAAGACTTTATAGTTTTTTAAGACATTTTAAGACTTTATAGGTATTTATCTTCCAATCTTTCAATAACACATAATTATCAAGTGATATTTTCAAATTTCCTGTCAAAAAAACAAAAAAGTTTTCTGGGAGAAACCTTGTGAATGATGCTAATTTAAATTGTGTGTAATGGCAACAACATCTACAAACAATTGTTTTCCATAGAACAGTATGAAAAAGGCCTTTCTTGTTGGCTCATTGCTCCACTTTCGACGAAGCTGCGTGCACAAGAATGTGCTACACGAGAGAGCTCCGTTTATTATGTTAAAAAGAAAGAAGGGAAGGAAAAACAGCTTCTAATTACTGTTGTTAGAATCCTGCATCATCATTAAACCCCAAGGTTTCTGACAACACAACAACTGTGCCGCCATAGCAACAGAGTGCTGGAGGAGCAAAGTCGGCACTGTGGTTTCAAGCTCTGCTTGTTCGGCTGACTACACGTGATCGGTGCGGTCCGTGTAAATCCGTTGGTTGACCTATACTCTAATCCAGATCATATTTTGATGAGCACAGGTGGACACATCAGTCAGCTTGGCTGGCACTCCTTCACCCATGGGCTAAACAACAGAACGCAGCTGGGTTCATCCGATATTATGTAACCCAGCACCACCCCCGCAGGCCTTGTTCACACCATCTCTCTCCTCCTACTCCACCTCCCTCTTCTGCACCATTGGCTATTTGAAAGGATAGGTGCATTGAGAGACAAGTGTGCTCAAATAGCTGAAACTTGTGGGGATGTGCAGAGAATAATTGAAAAAGAAAACTTCAAAATGATGCTTGAGCACAAAGGGAGCGCTTATTAAAAATCATGTTATACAAGAACAGGAAAGTGGCTTCTTATTTCCCGCATTTATACACTGTTAGGTTCTCATTACATATCCAGATTTAAACTCTGCACACTGCTGATAAGTACATTAAACCATTATTATTTCTAATACTGATTCTGCCATTATCCTAAAAAACTATTTTGTTACCAAGCAATAGTACCCAAAAGTGGAATAGCACCAGTTGCCTGGCAACATTTCCTTATTGAATCTCATGTCAGGAAGCAATGGTGCTTTGAGCAACTACCCTCTAGATACTTTTCTCATCTCTGGTACAGACTGTGATGTTCAACTACAATCATCCTATTCAAGTCATCATAGAACCTATTATAGCTTTAGTGGCTGTATGATTTCTAACACAGGCACAAACTTCATTTGCAAAGCTATTCAATGCATTTCTTTATGGAAGGAAAGTAATTATTCTTTGCACCCTGCATGTCAGTGGTAAGACTACAAAACACAGACGTTATGAAATGTAAGTTGAAGTGAGTACGTTCATTGTTACATTGCTTCAAAAGCAGCTTTTTCTGATCAAATGCATGCAGAGATGTTAAAGGGCTCCTGAGAGTCGTTTCATTAAAAACCACCCGGTGGGGCCTCAATGAATAAGCTTTCCCTTCCACAAAAGTCTGCCGTCATTAGAAAGTACCACCAAGTCAACAACTGACGAGGCAGTTAATGAAAACCATCAACATCCACAAGCTACTCATCAAGCCTTTCTCTCCGCCACGGATGAGACCCGATGGAGGCATTAGCTGGGAGCTGTCAGAAGGCTACTAAAATGGATCAAAGCGCTATGAGGTAAATCTGCTCCAATGACCGTTTGAGGCATCAACGGCACAGAGCGGCCCACTCGGTCTGGGTGATTAAGTAGCATACCATGATGACAGGGTGAGATCTATAGGAGGCAGGTGCAACAAGGAGGGAAGATTTTTGGAATGCAATGAAACAATACTAAGAAAATGACCGTTTTGACAAAGAGCTGTGTCAAAAACTCAAATTTCCTACTGTTCAAAGTCATACACTGTTATCAGTTCAACATCATGGAAACAAACAACTTTGTTTTCTTTCTACAACCTCGACTAATAAGGGAACACAAAATGGCAGCAAGTCAGACCATGTGGGAGATCAACTGAAAATATGAAATTTTGTTGAGAGGATTATCATTGTAAAAGGTGCTGTTAGCTGCTATGATTGGTCCCTAATCAGAATATGTGCACCTTATTATCCTACAGCAGCAAAAAGTGGAAATCTGGAATAATTTCTGGTTATTTTTAGGCAGTTTTTTTTCTTGTCTTAAATGTAAGCGAATGTTTCCAGTGGATATATTAGTCGCATATAATATAAAGGCTGGAATATATCACATATATTGTAAAAGACTGTTTATAATGTCGTTCGAGAGTCAGAAATTCACATTTTGCATGCAAATAAGATACTCTACTTATTTGTTAGACTAAATGTACTACAGTGGTAAGCGACCATAACCGCTATGTGAGATCCCTTCTAAAAACATTCTTACATTTAACAGTACAACCACAAAATATACCTGAATATACATTAATATGCACAGTGGAAACCATCGTAGCACTACCGCAGATGCCAACATCTTTGGTCTTCCTCATTGCCAATCTTGGAAGTACTGATAATCAGTGCACTCTTACTTTGGCTTTTCTTGCAAACGTCAGCCAATAGTGTGTCAAACAGCACCACATTCAGGTATTTCAGCTTCTAAAGGGCCATTTTCTTCCAAAAAATCTCCCCTTTGAAACACAAAGAAAAATCTGCTTACAGGTGAATCTGAATACCTGTAAGCAGGGATTCACTGAATTTCCCAAAGTATTAAAGGTCACAAAGAAATCTGAAGAATTGCAATGATAGATAAGAGAGAATAAAATGTTTATTTGTTGCCACTGATATCAAATTCTAGCATGCAAATTGCTATAAAAATGTGTCATCTTAAAAACTATTTGATTTGATATAACTACAAGAAACTACTAATCTGTGTTAATGTGAGATTTATTTAAAAAATAAATAATACAACTACATATTACTGTAGTATCTGTAACTGGACATGAATTTATGAGCATTAGTAGGTGGTGCAGCTACAAATTAGTCGTTTTCCTAACCGAAAAACCAAGCAGAAGCAAAACTCTGAGCCAAAAAGGGGGGGGAAAGGCCAATCGTAACTGAAATATAGACCTGGGGTTTCTAAAGTCCAGCAATCCAAAAGGGCTGCCCTTTGATTTTGCCTGTGTTAACATACATATTAAGGAACCGGATACTTTCAAGTTTTTACGTTCAAAGCAAAAGTTCACGTTCTCACCTACTGAAAGGTCACCACAGTTAGGACAGCAGGTGAAGGTCGTTTCTCTGCTGCATTAGTCTTTGAAACCAAACGCTTCAAATCGCACTTGTTCAAACAATCATTAACTAGTTCAGCAAATATTTTAGGAACCTTTCTAAACCAGGAAGTAAATGTACAACTCTGTGGTGGAGACAGGTACCCTTTAAGAAGGAGCAGGGTGGGATGTGGGGCACACAGATTTCATTGTTTTACAGCTTGCTGAGCTTCAACAGAGATGAAAACGGTGAGGTCATCTCCATTGTGTACACACAACACCATCACACATTCCTCTGTGTGTGAATGCAAACCTGAGGCTCAGCTGAAAATGAGATGAAATGAATCTAGTAAATGAATGATGCCACATAACATTTGCACTTTAAAAAGCCCTGAAATATGAAACATAACAGCAGCAAACAAGGACATTTCCCTACAAGTCAAAATATTATTTCTTGGAAAGAAAGCTGAAAGGTTGCAACAAATCAGTGCAAAATATTATACAGTCACTGAGCATCTATTTCCTGTTTTAGTTTCCGTTTCCCTCACCTGCAAGCCAGATGTTGTAAACCTTTTTTTTTTTACCCTGAGTTTGTCTGCAGGTTAAACCTATCAAGTTTTATTATCTGTACTAAAGTAGGTTTGTCTGTTTCTGTTTAAAATTTACAATCAAAAGTGAAACAAAAACCCCAATCCTGTTGAAATTTATCTGCAATTTCGAGTATGATAACATTACCATTTTAATTTAACTAACCACAGTTAAAGGGTAGATTACCAGTAATAGCTCAGGTGTTTTTCTGCGGCGCTGCCAGAACAAAACATATTTAATTTTTTTTTTTTTAAATATGAAATAAAAGTAATGTGTTCTGTTTCTAAATAAAATATTACATATTTTTAAATATCTTTCAAAAACACTCAGTGTTGTGCCAAACATTCACATTAAACAGTTTAATGCCAACCTCTTTGGCTATTGATATATTGAATTATTTTTCATTCACTACATAATTACACACATTTTAGGTTAATAAATATGGTTTAAGTGTGACAAAAATGCAATTCAGAAAAATAGAAAATGGGAAATAAAACAAGATGCTATAGAGCCTCATCATTAAAACTTACTAAAATCACTTAAAATATGAAAAGGTTTCAGAAAATCTGACTGATCCACAGGAGTTATGGTTTTTATTTTTGCTATAGAGAAAAATCATTGTATCTGTCATGAACTGTCATGAAAACTTTACCAAAATGAAAAGAAATCCTAGCTTCAAAGTTTTGGTTTTTCACCTGGTGGAGATTGAAACATCCCGACCAACAGAACAGTTCTGGCTTCCTGCAGCCTGGAATGCAAGAGCCATAAAAGCAGTGAGAGGCAGATTGACCGCTCTCAGCAGGATCCCTCAGTGTGCTCATGGATCTGCAAAGCAGGAAGACTGGTGAAGGTTCAGCCAAAAGCTGTTGCAGCTCCCAGTAAATCAAACGGGATTTATGCGTTTTATGAACCATGGCACAAAGCAGGACCTCCTTGGAACTGGCAAATCCAAGCAAGATGTCTTCAATTATTAGGCTCTCTCGTCATTGAATGATGTTCTGCTCACAAAACGATGCCTTCAGTGTGCAACCAGCCTCGCCTTTCAGCTGGCATTCTGAAAATAATACCTGCCACATGTGATTTGGTAAAGTGTAGACAGTCACTTTACAAAAAAAAGAGTGCAGTCTTTACCCAACATTCCTGGACAAATTAGTTTACATAGGGGCTCTTTTCTCCATCCATCCATCCAT
>NW_015112671.1:540984-563781 GCF_001443285.1 Poecilia latipinna | reverse complement strand
TGAAATATTGTTTCAGTATGTAACAATTCAGGCATGTAAGCCACACTAGCATTTCATCATCCATCCATCCATCCATCCATCCATCTTCTTCCGCTTATCCGGGATCGGGTCGCAGGGGCAGCAGCTTCAGAAGGGAGGCCCAGACTTCCCTCTCCCCAGCCACTTCTTCCAGCTCCTCCGGGGGAACCCCAAGGCATTCCCAGGCCAGCTGAGAGACATAGTCCCTCCAGCGTGTCCTGGGTCTTCCTCGGGGCCTCCTCCCGGTGGGACGTGCCCGGAACACCTCACCAGGGAGGCGTCCAGGAGGCATCCTGACCAGATGCCCGAGCCACCTCAACTGGCTCCTCTCGACGTGGAGGAGCAGTGGCTCTACTCTGAGTCCCTCCCGGATGACCGAGCTTCTCACCCTACCTCTAAGGGGGAGCCCAGCCACCCTGCGGAGGAAACCCATTTCGGCCGCTTGTATCCGGGACCTTGTTCTTTCGGTCATGACCCAAAGCTCATGACCGTAGATGAGGGTGGGAACGTAGATCGACCGGTAAATCGAGAGCTTCGCTTTTTGACTCAGCTCTCTCTTCACCACGTCCGACCAGTACAGCGCCCGCTTCCCAGCAGACGCTGCCCCAATCCGCCTGTCGATCTCCCGCTCCCTTCTTCCCTCACTCATGAACAAGATCCCCAGATACTTAAACTCCTCCACTTTTCTGAAAGTTAAAAAATCTGCAACTTCTTATCTATGCATAAACTAAACGTCACAAAAGTAAGTTGGATTTGAAAGCATATTTGCAAAGTAATCAAACGTGTTTTATCAGAGGCCAACAAAAGTTTTCGGTTTCTGTCAAAAGACGAGAAGCTAACTATAGTTGACGTTTCATCAAGTAAAAAGGATGTCTGGGGCTCTAGAAGAACGTGTAGGTATTCAGGGATGTCGATAATTTCCTGTTGAGATTACAGGAAAAGATTAAGAACTCTATCCCAACTCTAGTAATTAAATAAAGCTAGTCGACTGAAGCATGAAAGTAAAAGGTTTACTTCAAAGCTGTTCCTCGGATGGTGAGCGTTTGCCAGCAGCAGAGAGTTCTTGTTTTGACAGATGTATAAAGCAACAACCCACACTCCTGTGTAAAATCTTTGATCCAGTCTCCTAACCCTCCCCAAGCGACATCACCAGAAACCTCAACTAGCCACAAGATTATCCGTTTGGTTTGTTGAGTCTTAGTGAGGCGGGGAGAACAGCCCAGGGGGAAAACTCAAGAGTTACATTTGATGTCAATTACCAGATATGTAATCAATCAGCTTCAAGGCTGGAATAAAGTTAAGACCTCCATGCATCACCTCTGTATGCAGAGAACATCTGCACTGTGTGGCATGACGGAAGAAGACGGGATCCATTTTCTCCTGGTTTGTTTCAGTTGCCATTTTTCCCACTCAGAGTTTGCAATCTTTCCCACAAAGACAGATAATACTTCACGGCAGCCCAGGGACATTTTAAGGGATGCTTTTTCCCCTTTCAGTCACACTCATGTCCCTGTCAGCTGCCGTGCTGCTCCTTGTCCCCTCTACCACTCAGTAGACAAACTGCTGAAGTCAGCTGCCACTTTTTCTTGGTGTAGCTCTCTGTGTTTTGATCTTGAAGCATGGGTGTGATGTCCTCCTTGGGTGCTTATAGCGCCAGCCGGAGAAACTTTCACCCACAGAAAGGCTCGACGGTATGTTTAAAGTAAAAAACAAAAGGCGTGAAAACATTTTCCACAAAGTCTCTAGATCTAGCAACAAGTGTTTGCAAACTGCAATATTTTCCAGAAATAGATGCACTTTAATTCAGTTTGTGTGCAGAGGATAGGCTAATTTTATCTCCACGTGTGTGAGAAAGTGAATGTTTGCTTTAAAAATTAAACATACTATGAGACCCAACTTTAGCAGCCGCTACCCGTCTTTCTCTCTCCCCTCAATCATCAATATATAAACTAGTACAGTGACCTGAGGACAAGCAGGGAATCAAACCAGCAGAGCAAACAGTTGCCAGTTTTTTTCAAAAGAAAGACAGATTTTAAAAAAGTGGTGATTTTTGTCAGTATATATTTGGAATGACACTGGACAATATTGTTTTGTTGCTCAGGTCCGAGGATGGCTGCATTGGTTGCGTGTCAAAAGAGAAGAGTACGCTGCTGCGTTTTACCCTTGCACTGACTTGCTTGGCATTTGCACAGAAATCAAACTTAAAATATATTAATTTAATTTTATATACGTTGCCTTTTCAAAAGGCTGCCGTTTTATTTTTATAACTGCAGGCTGCGTTTTACTGCACTCTGTTTGTTGCTCAGATAAGGGGCACGATATGCACGTTCCGTTTTGTAGTTTTTTTTTTCAATCACACTTAAAGGTGATTATTTACAAGGTGCGATCATTGTTATGCAAACTGCATTTGGGAGCAGATTTTTCGAGTTCCAAAAGGACAAAATTACCGTCTTTCCCTGTCGAATTTTCAAAACAAAAATTACATCAAAAGTCTGATTTGTTTATTGCATTTATTTAATTTTATCAATGCAACGGAACATGATACATTAATATTGTGATAGAAGTTTAACTTAAAGCACCATCGTACAACAGAGTAGTCACGTGGTGCGTCATTCCCTCCAGGACACACTGCATGGAAAATAAACATTTAATCATGAATACTCATTATGTACACTTTAGTCCTTTTGATAGTAGGCTAATATAGACACTTAAAGCCTTAATTATAAGCCTTATGTAAGGCTTTTAATTTTTGCAGCTCCAGACAGATTTGTTTTTGTTCCAATATGGATCTTTCAACATTCTGTGTTAAATTGAACAAACAGGGGAAAAAAAGCATAGTGTTTTACATTTGACCTGGAAAGGGCTAATTATGAGAAAATTGGTCAGGTTCAATTACTGCTCAACTGATTGGTCCTATGCTTATTATTAAAACTACTCTTGAAAATAGTTTCTTGAGCCCAAATTTGTTTATCTATGTGGTAAAAAGTAAGTACACCCTCTTTCAGCTCTGAAATTGGAAATATCTGGAAAACTAAATATTCTCAACAGGTCTGAGAATTAAGTAAATAAACCTTTGAGGAACAAAAGCAAGATTAAAATAATGTAGCATTTAATATTTTAAATATTTTAACCAAAGGGGAAAAAAAGCGGGGGGGAAAAACAAAGCTAACAAATGCACTGTCAGGTATTATTTTTCTTAACATACATTTCTGCTCATTTGCACCAATGCCGATATTTAAAATAAAAAAATATCCCTATGATTCCCAGACCTTCTAGAGAGACATTAGCAATTAACAGTCCCAAACGGGTGAGAACAGCACTTCTTTCACAAATACCATCACACACAGCCAACAGTAGCAACATCCTTTTAGTCATACACCACGACAGAAATTTGAAGCTCTCTGCTTGGAAACAGATGGCGAGACAGTTGGTAGGAATTTCAACAACGTTCCCTGGCTTGCTAGAAGTTAAGCTTTACGGTTTTTGTCCTCAGTTGTGTTCTTCCTATGTCATAACCGAGTCAGAGAGGAGATCCCAGGAAAACAATCGGTGCCACTAAATCAATACATAAACCTCAAACCTTGACCTTCAACACATTGCAGATATTCTCATATGAAGAGTTTTAATATTGAGTAAAAATATCAAACCTCAGGAACCAAAACGAGCTCCTCAAACACCTGCTTTTTAAATCCAGCACTAATCCAAAGTTAGATCCCCACAATTAGCTCACTGTAGAAACCATTATTAAGTTATTGCTCAGCCCAAATTATACATCTTGTAGCAATAGAAGGAAACCTTGGCCACCAATTAATCTACATTTAACTTTTAAAAGCTTTTTCCAGTTTTTCTTGATATGCTCCATTAGACTTTGGTATGACAAACAAGGTTTCCCCCAGAAAACTTGCTAAGCCAGGTGTTTGGATGCTAGGGCAGTCATTCACCCAGCGACCCATGTTTTTGAGTTAAAAAATGTTTAAAGTTGACAGAAATTTTTAAAATATCACTTGATAATCATATGTTACTGAAAGATAGGAAGATTAACACCTAAACACCAACTATAAAGTCTTAAAAAATGCAAACATTTTAAAAAGACGAATAAGTACACAATGCTTAGCCTGGTGGGGGCACAAGTAAAGCCTGGTAGCCCGCCAGGCTTATAAAACACAGAGGGAAACCCTGACATATCTCAAAGGCTCATTTGTAATAACTAAACATTAAAGTGCTGTTTTGCTGTAAATATGTCCTACTCTTGTTGCCTCAGGCATCTCCATCTGCACAATATGTTCCCTCTGTTTGCTTCTGCCTGGATTAGCCTGTGCTTTCATTGTTTCATGATGTTCTTAAGAGTTTTTCCTCATCTATCACAACTGAAACCGGCAATTGTTTGATAATCCATCACTTCTATCCACTATAATCCACTTTCAATTGTAATTAAGGAATTATTTAACTGGACGTACAAAAAAATGGGAATGGTAAAGAGGTCCAACATCAGGTAAATTACGCTTTTATGGGTTCGCTTCTTACTTGAATTGGGTTCAAGTAAGTGCTTACCGCTTGTGCCCAGTTTCTCTATTTCCAGCAGCAATGAAAGCCGTTGTCAAAGCCTCAACAGGGCTTCAGTGCCATCCTTTCCACAACGCTATGGATCAAAGAGATATGCAATTTCACATATCAGAGAAAACACTGCAAGGATTGTTTGCTGCGAGAAAACGAAGAGCAGGGCTTCCACTTCAAAAGATCACACAGACAAAGCAATCTGAGCAAAGCTACATCCATGTCTTTATATAAACTCCTTTGTTTACGTTTTGAAACATTTAATATTTATGTTAGAATTTGCAATCTGACCAAAGCGGTTTGTTTGAGCGAGTAATATGAACCGGTTAGTCGTTTTACTGTGATAAATGGGCTAAAAAAAACTATTTATTTATTTATGCATTGTAGGTCCAGTTAATATATCAGCTTTAAAGGTTTCTACCCTCTTCCTTTTATCCTTATGTCGGAGTTTATATGAAATTACCTGAAATTGTGTGGTTGATTTCATGAAAATTAACCAATAATTTCATATTTGAAAACAAATTCCTCTCTTTAGCTACCACTCCTACCATCCATCAATCAGAATAAAGATGTTTATATAGATAACCAGATATTGGAATCAGATGAGTCTTAATAGATCAGAATTCAACAGGTCAAATGATTTTCTTTGTTAAAATGCATTCAAAATCCTCCCACCAGTCTATAAATCAATCACTCAACAGTAAGTACATTTTAAAGTGAAACTAATTTGACCAAAGAATAAATATGAATTTTTCAATCAAGAACTACAACATTTTCTTTCTTCTTTTACATGTATTATTACTTGGAAGAAAAGAAAATCTATAACTAGTAGGAAGAAACTGGTACTAGCCAAGAAAACCCTCTTCTTCTATGTTTTCTCCAAACTTCTGGGACAGATGTCATATGTGACAAGTAGAAATCTGTCTACCAGTTCCGATGATCAAAATTCAGAATAAAGAGAACAAGCGGGAAGTTCAAAAGTGTACAAACAATATACACCCAAAAGATGAGTGCAGTCCGGCCAAAATGACTGATGAGAAAGTTTATGAAACGGAGAGAAAAAGGGGGTGAAACAAGGTGAAAGTTGTGGGTAGAAATGATGAGAATGTCAGAGTCCTGGCATGCCTTCCCTAAGAGGAAGAAAGCGAGACTTGAGAAAAAGACATTGGCAGAGATAGAAAAAGGGAGGGAGGGACCGTAGGTGGTAGAGATGGAGGAAAGAGCAACAGAACTAAAACAGTAACCGCGTGGGAGGTCATAAACAGGTGAAACCCCATTACCAGCCACTGTTAGTGATGCATTGCATGTGTGTAATAAAAGCTTCAGCTGCAGACTTGGCTTACTGAAAGGTCCTCTTTTTCTTTTTTCTTTTTTTCCTGAAGAAACATTTGTAAGATTCTCCACATGCACAGCCAAATACCTCGTCCTCTCCAGCACGAAATCAGAAGCATACGGCATCTGAAACTAAACATACGGCATCTGAAACTAAACTCAAAGATTTGGCTTTTGAGAAATAACCAAGGTCCTGAGAGATTAAAATGAGATCCTCTCCTGTGCTTAAAATAAAGAGCACTCAAACCCTTTTAGAGGAAGGTTTCAGCCATCTCCAACAGCCTAATCAAGGAACATTAGCAGATAATTCAGATATTCTCCATCACCAGGCCTTTAAATAATCTTTTAACTGTCCATCAAAAGCCCTGATACTTCTCTGTTTTCCGTTTTCCCACCTCCTCCTTTATTCGCCAGCTCCATGTGTGACAGAACATGCGCGCCTCCACCTACACAAGCAATTTCAGCAGCCTACTTAATATTGTAAATGCGACACAGCCCGCAGATCGGCTCAGCCTAGGTATTCACCGACTCTCGCCAGGCAGAGCTGATGGCATCAAATCTTTAACATCTAATGTGTAAAAATTTCTCGATTTCATGCAGAAAATTCTGCAATGCCACAAACCAAATGCATTCCAGGACGAAAAAAAAAGAAAGAAACAAAGCGTTGGCAATGCTGCAGCTGTGCTTTAAGTTGAAAATTATACCCTTTCCGATTGCCCACAGAACAGAGATGTCATCTTTTTTGACATGCTCATTTAGAAGTTGTCAAAAGAAGGAAGCAGAATGCCGCTGCTGTGCATGCTGGCCCCCTGAAGGGCCGGAGCTGGTAGCCTGAGGGAAGACTCCACAGGTGGACAGGGCAATAATAACAAAAGAAAGAGCATCTGTGGGGGGTCCATTTACAATGAACATTCCTGGCAGGATGCCATCAAAGCAGAGAAGAAGCAAACTTCTGCAAATCCAGAACATTTGTAAATTACTGTTTGACGAACACAGTTAATTTCTGTCAAATAACTGCATCGTGAAAGCTTCTACTCAACCCTCTATTGTGGCATTTACCATAGCACTTTTCAAATCTGTCTAAACAGACCGCCATTTTGATTAATGATATAGGTCTTGACAGTGACCAACACTGAATGAAACAAGTTGCTGCAATTGCCATGCAAATTCGTCACAGATTAAGCACGACTAATCACACTTTCCAGGAATTTATCTCCCAAGAGCTCACGTTTGCGTCCCTGTCAATTTGCAACACAGTTTAGCACCTTACAAGACTCCAGCAATTTCCCCTTATGATAACCTGAGAGGCTTGATGTGCACATTTGCATAAGCTTTGCTCAAAGTCCCAAATGAAAGACAATCAGCGACATGGAGACAGACAGGAAACCCACGGCAGCGGTTGCGATTTGCCGTCGCAAATTGCGCTGCAGTCACGGAATGACTTAAACAAACAATTACCATTATCTCTATCAGTTTTGCACCATTTCCTGTCTCCTTTGGGAGCTAGGGTGAATCGCCTTCATTTTCAGAAGTGCTGTGCGTTAGGATGATGGACCTGGAAAGGGACCGAAAGCTTCTCACCGCATAAAGGGCGCAATAAATCAGAGAAATTAAGCTAATTGCTTTAGACCTTAGCTAACATGCACGACCACAGACACGCGGAGTTACCTGACCGTTAGCTCAACTTTTCTGTTTAGTTTTATCCTCCAGCTGCCACCTTAAATTGCTGCATGAGTCGGTTCTAAATACAAGAAACGCTGACAACATAAGGTTTCCTGTGGCGTTTGTGTGTCAACGTGAAGACCCAACAGAGCCGTGAGCATACACTTACCTTTATTCATTTCCACCTTGTCTGCCTCCTTGGGAAGAAGGGGAGGGGGGTGGGAAACGCCGCTCTCGCTGGTCAATAACGGGAATAAATAAACCGCGTCTGTAATGTCTGATATGTTTAACAGAAGAGCAGAAATCCTGAGGGAATTCTGCACCTCTTTATCTGCCGCTCCGTGCGCTTCCCCAACCGCCTCGGTTTGTTCAAATCAGAAGTTCATCCAAAGTTGCAGCGGTTCGCTCCGCCTCGCCACGACGATGAGGTCACCGCCTCTCCCCCCCTGACGTAATCTCGCGATACGCGTCAACGGCTCCGTGTTTCTCATTGAAGGCATTGTGTGCTCTCGCGATATGACTGTGAATGGACGGTAAAGGACGAATGGGCAAACCGCTGGGTAAAAGATGGGCTAGAGGGAGACCGTTGCTGTAGCAACAGATTCGGATGCAGCTCTCAGCGGTTTCTGTGGTTAGTTTGAGGGCTGATCAGCAACGCCCTGTGTACAGAGGGAGAGAGAGAGGGCAAAAACTTGTTAAATACAGAAATAAAAACTATGTATTTTTTGTATTTGTTTTACTTAAATGGCAAATACAATAGTAAATGCAAATGAACATAATGTTTTAAGATCGTTTTTGTGGAATTGGACTATTATGTTACACATTAGGTTGCAAAGCTTTCATAAATGGAAGGTTTTGGGCTTAAATATAAAAATCTCTGCATTCATTTTTTATGCTCTCCCTTTGCATGCATTGGTTCTCTCCAGGTACTCTGGCTTCCTTCCACAATCCTAAAATATGACTTACAAATTAATTACTATTTCTGAATGGGTGGAAGATGTTTTTTTTTTTGTTTATTTGTTTGTTTGTTTGTTTGTTTTATCTTTGGTTGAACTGTGCTGAAAAGTAATTCATTGTGAATTGTGAATCTTATCCATAGCTTACCCAATATGGATAATATTTTTCAGGTCTTCTAGTAATTATCTTGTATCACTTAATGTACTCAGCAATTAAAGTAAAACTTATTTAAAATCGGATATGTCTCAATTGAGTAAATAAATAAATGATATGATCTCTAAAGTGTATTTCTCAATTTTTTCTTCCTTAAAAGCAGATGTTGGACAATATCTGTGACCTATTAAAATTTTTATGTTGTTGGGGTTTTTTTACATTGTGCAAGCCATGTTTCACCTCCTCATCAACAAAATACGTCATATAAACTGTATATTAGTCATCATAAACTCCTACAGTTGCCCACTGTTCAATATCTAGGTATTGTGTGGCTGCAATGATGCTATTTTTACTCACAAAAATAGAAAAACTAAAGAATGGATCTGATCATTACATTTGTATATGGCTTATTCTCCTGCAAATAAGTTTGGCCTAGAAAAAAATACATCTAGTTTTCTATTTTGGTAACAACCTTAACCATATGTGTCTGATTTTTCTTATGAAATCAGCTACTTAGTGATTAGACATCTGAGAAAAATAAAATCAATACGTCAACACATTCATCATCCAGAAACCCTGAAAACATATATATGGTTATTCTCTGCATATGATGACAGTGAAAGGAAAAAGATGTCTTTTTTTCACCATTGCGATCACTATTGTTTAACAATGCAGTTGAATCACTTTTTCAATGCCATCCCTGACTAAATTATTTGTTTCTCAACTAGAATACTCTAAGCGAGGAAAAATTAAGCCCTTTGTTATGAACAACAGAATGAATGCAGAGTAGAATATGAGCATGCTCACACATATATCATCTCATGGATAAAACAGGGCACTGAAAAAAGGCACTCAAGGTTTTTATTTTATTTGGGATTTAAAGAGTATGTAAAATTAATTGAAATAAGAAGATATCTGTTTGCACTAAATGTTCCTTGCACATAAAGATACAGTTAATATCAGATGCTTTCATGCACTCTGTACAGTTTCTCACTGTCCAACATTAAATCAGAGTAAACACTTTCTGTTTACAGTCAGCTAGGATTATTAAGATTTATTCAGTCCTGTCAGTTAATATTATATATTATGTAGAACTTTGTTTTCGTGCAGTTTCATATGGAAGGGCTTGTGGCTTTTTGGGTATGACTCCATCAGCAATGCACATCCAGTCACTGATGTGTTTTTTAACCTTTCTCGGGTTAGATTATGTGTGTCTATAAATAGCTATTTTTAAGTCTCTATAAGGTTTTATCTGAATATTTGCCAAAATCCTTTAAGATCCCTTCTAAAGAAAACCATCCCAATAGTAAAATGCTGCCTCTACCATGTTTTACCATAGAAATTAGCTTTAATTTGATCATAGTATCTTCGCCCACATGTTTGCAGTATCCCCTTACATCACTTATGACAACATTTAAGCTGAACTTCTTATGGCTTTCTTTCAGTACAAAATGAATAGTAAAATCAGTAACGTGTTTTGATGTCTTCACAAAACAGATGTTTTTTTCTGAGACTAAATTGCACACAGTTGCACATTATTTACTAAACCAATGACTTCTAAAATAATTTGGACTCGCTGGTCTTCATTTGGGGGTGTTAGAATAAAATGGGTTTAAAATTCAAATGCATTCCAAACTTTTCAGATTTTTATTTGTTACCTAATTTGGAAATCATGCGTCTTTTCCTGTCCTACTTTGTGTAATGTGGTGTCATGTAAAAACTCAGCTACTTACATTAAATTCTCTGGTTAATTTAAAATGTTTAAGGTTTATGAATAGACACTGCATGTTATTTTGTATACTATCATTTGGCACTAAATAACAACACATTATAAATGCATGCAGAGGGATTGACTAGGTCTTTACACCACACATGCCCTTTTCAAGTCCTACCTGCTTGCTTTCCTCACATGCATTAATTATGGAATCATACATTTTTAATTAGATAAGAGAAAGAACATTGGGATAATTAAAGCTGCTCAGCAGGTACCCACGTGAAGAGTGGGCGAATATTATGAGACTCATGGGAATTCATGTCTCGTTCTCTCTCATACATTGCTGCTGCTGAATAGTTCTGGATTCTTGAATTCTTCGGATTCAGGCTGGTATTTCTTTTTCAGAGAATAATATTTTGCTTCCAGTGACAATACTTCACATTTTCTTCAATCACACCACCAATCTCTGATTTCCACTTGCCAACAAAGACCATCCATTATTCTGAAATGTCATCCAGGATTGCATAACAATCTAATAAACATAAGCAAAAAACAAAAAAAAAAAAGATTACTGTCATTAAAACCAGTCCTGTAGCTATATGAGTCCTGACGTTACCCCAGTCTGTCATGTGGCAGATATTTGTGTGGGCGGTTTGTATTGTTCTCTGGAGATTCCCCCATCCCACTGAGGATTAGCTTTAGGAGTCTAATTGGGTTAGCCACATAATGTAATTCAGTTTAGATTAAAGAATTACAGAGACATATTACCAGCAACTACTGAAAGAAACATTTCACTCTTCCTTATGCCTGTAAACTGGAAAGATATTTGATATTTCACAAGCATAAATGAAACTTTAGAAACTTTGTTTGGGAGGCATAAAATGAAATTTACGAGCTTCAACTCATTTCAAAGTGGTTTTATAGTGCTGAGGACATTTCAAAACAGATCTCCATCTCTGTTTATCCTTTACTATTTATCCCAAAATGCCAATATGTGTGTGTTAGCCAATGAAAATGAAGAAAGCTCAGCCAATACACTGTTGTTGACATTTACGAAAAATCAACCATAATGAAGAAAAGCTCCATCACTTCATTTGTGCAAAGACGTTGTCTGTGGTTCTGCATAAACATAGAATGACTGGCATTTAGTCTGACAACGAGAACTGGGGCGAAGTTCTTGCCAAAACTCTGGAATGTCCCAATTCCATGCTAATACCATGTAACACTCATCTAATTAAATGTGCTTTCATTGGTAGCATGTACTTGTCTTCAGCAGAAGGAATGGGGATTGTGATTTATTAGACTAAAAAGAAAGGTCTTCATGCTTTTAATTATGTTGTCCAAAAACCAATATGAACTGCAAAGCCAAAGCTCATCATGCAGCATTTCATCTTTCTTTGCAGTCTCATAATGAAGCTCTCTCACTTTGCTCAAAATGAAAATATTGTTATGCGGACAGAAATGTATTTTTAAAAAATTCAGGAGCACCATTTATAATGAACTGATACTACGTAAACCTCAGTAACAACGTTGATGCAGTAATCCTCTGCACTCATGGTTTTAATGAGTGAGTGCATGTAGAAGGCATCTGCTTAAAGGAAATCTGTTTTGCTTATTTGTCTGTTTTGTGAGAATGTGATTAAGAGACTTTAGGATATGCAAAATATGCCTTTGTTTTAATCAGTGGTGTGCATTATGAACAACATGCATGCACAATGGTGTCTGGTATGTTTCTATTTTGATGCCTGATTCTGTGTTTTCCTTTCAGATGCTGTATTTGAGTTTTTGCTTTCCTTTTTGCTGCTATGTTTTATTTTATTTTTTGTGCTTTGATAGCATAGGATCTTCTGAGGAACAGTGGTTAGGATATTTTCTTATATTTTGCAGCTTAGTACTTTTTTTTATGCTAAATGCTTCCAACACAGGCTGTCCATATCTAATTGTGATAATGTGCGGCAGCTTGACAATGCAATGTCAGAGTTATAATAAGATGTCAACTGGTAAAGTTAGACACACCTACACATAGCTGTGGTAACCCAGAAAGGGAGAGGGGTGAAATTCCTGCTTCTGTTACCCCTGGAAGTAGATGACTGAAAAGAATGAGCCCTATTCACAAAATTGCACTCAAATGGCGCTCCTGCACTAATGGAGATTGACACGACGAAAGGCGACAAGTTGTGTGCGCACACACACTGGTTCTTTTGTGCTCATTTCAAAGGGGCGTAATGCAGACAGTGTGCTATGGAAATAGACAAAATTTGACATGCTTGTTTTTTCAAAAGTGGAGACCACTGCGCCTCGATTGGAGTGTGTGAGCAATTAGTGCTTTGTTGCAATTGTCATTGTGGGAGTAAACTAATGACATGTTGGATGAGTGAAGGATGTTTCTTCAGTTCATGTTGTATTGTTCAACAGTACGTAAAGTAAGAGAACAAACATTTATAGATGGTTTTACAACTCTTTACAACTTCACTAATTTTTCAAGCTTTAGAGGACTTTGAATCGTTTGACTCTTCAGCTCCAGGCCAGCAGGGGGACCTAAACAGAAAAAGTTCACAAACGCACAAAAAAAGGAAACAAAGTCATAATTAGAGCTGTTGTAAAGGAATGTTTTGATAATCAAGTACTAGATCGATTATTTTTACGAATAATCGAGTAATCTCCCCACCACCGTTCGCTGGTAAGGAGTAAAAGAAAAAAAAGCTGTTGTACTCAGAGCATAGTGTCAGCCAACTTTAAATGCTTATTAGTCCACCAAAAAAATGTCAAAAACCCGAACAGTTTGCCATTATGCTGCTTACACTTAGCAACAACTTATAGCCGGAAGTGATCGCGCTGCCCGACACAAATAATGATCCGACCGGAACACAGTGGGCTGAAAAAATAAAACATAATTTTATGAAGCTTCAAGGCAGGTTAATTTTCCTCGAGGAATTATAATAATCGAAGTACTTGAATAATTCGAGGAATCTCTTCAGCCCTAGCCATAATTCAAGTTACTGATTTAAGACGCTTTCTTGTTTGTGTGTTAGTTATATGGCAAGCTCTTTTAACATTAAATAGATAGGGAGACTCATTAAACAAGATATTCAAAAATAAATACTTCTTAAAGGAGAACATTTCAGATATTTTTCCTATGCACAGTACACATTTTATATGGTGCACAGTGCACACTTCTTGAACTAAAGTTGACCCATTTCTATTGGAACACATCAGGTCAGAGTAAAAGCTCTGCCAGACAGTCAACACATCATTTCTATACCAAGGACAGAGAATTATAAACACATGAGAGACAATCTGGCTCCCTTGCAGCTGCAGAAAACATCTCCGGCACAGCTAACCTTGACGATGTAGCTTTGACAGGAAGATATGGTGAAAGTTCATCAGCATTAAAATAAGAATACAACATGACCTTCCAATTTTTAAAAAATCATACTGTAATAACATTTTCCATCACCATAAACTCACCTGGAGATCTAAAATTAAATTCTCAAAAGGTGTTTAGATGTCTATAATTCTATCCAACATAAACTATTATATAGAAACCATTTCTCTACATTTATTTTATTTTTAGTGTCTTAATAATAATAATAATAATAATAATAATAATAATAATAATAATAATAAAATTATACTTCATAGTTTTTCCTCATTTCCTAAATGATTAGTTGAATGCAATGTAAGCTCTAATCCTCTTTGTTTTTCTCTAAAGTTTTCCTGTTAGCTTGTTTTTGTGGCTACAGCAACCTTCAAAAGTCACTTTCTATGGTAATTTTTGTCATTTTTATGCATGTGACAGTACGTTTGTCACTCTGAAAAATGCGTTGCCTCTGAAGAAGACATTTTCATATCCACGTCTTGTTGTCTGCATGCTACAAAGAGACTGGGGATTACCGTCCAGGCTCTTTGTCAAACATCCGTGCAGCACTGTGATCCTTGCAAGCCCACCTTTACTTTGTACAATGCACAAACTAGCAGAAATCTCTTTTAACATATGTTTGGAAAAGCAAAGGTATTGTCTGAAGTTCCAAATACCTCCTGGTTGGTGCTGTTTGCACATATACATCGGCTCACAAAGAGCGCTGGAGCAGGTTGACTCACGTCGGTGTGAAAACACAGAGCATAGGTGGGAGGATGACATCACAAAACCCTGCAGAAGAACAAGTGCCTTGGAGTTGGACCCTTTTCAAGCACGCACATAAGGGGACTCACACACACACACACACACACACACACACACACACGCCTATACATGTATAAGTACACACAGTCCTCTTCTGGAGCCTCTCAATCACTCTAGCCACCCCCGCTGTGTGTGCATGCACAGCACACGCAAACAGAACATTTCCTCACCAGAAATAACACTGATTGTCCTGAGGAGACATTTTTGATTTCCAGCTTCGCATGGGGGCAATGTGGGCAGAAGCAGGCTGGTGGTTGGCCAGGATATGGATGTGGTCTGATAGGATTTGGGGGTTGAGGTTGGAAAAAATAGATATTAACAAGGGAAAATGTACCATTCATCTCCAATTTCCATGGAGCACCGCTAATGTGCTCCATGGATCCACCTGTCTTCAGTTTGCTCAGCTCATGCTGCATGGGTCAGCTCCAGTGTTTATGATGGGAGCACTTGAGATTGTTTGTGGGGAAAAAAGAAATGCCATCACGTATTCAGAAGTAAAATGCGGGAACACTCCCTTTTGTCTGTGCTTCTAACAGGATTAAAGAGAAGAAATGAGGATTAAAGCTTGATCTATGACAAGTTGCTGATGCGGCGCTTCAACTGTGCATTTCATACAAGCTTTGTGTCTTCACTGACGCTGATTAAAAATAGTTATGCAGGCTGAAAAATGTACGTTTGAGTCATGCTGGTTGCTTTTCAGATCTTGTGGAGCTTATCTAATATGATCAGTTGATGTTCTTCAGTTGCATTTTCATGCAGATTCCCAGTTTCCTTTTGTAAGTGTATGTTTTACCGGATTTTTTTTTTCTATTAATAATTAGAGCAGATTGCTGTTTCCACAACACAAGTATTGTCTACTCTTTAACAGGTCCTAGATTAACACATCTCAAGTAATTCATAATTTTACTGTGCTTACGTTGCTTTTGTTGCTTATAAAGTTAAGGTTAATGTTTATTTTAACCACATTGCAAAAGGAACATATAGCACCCTTCATCAAAACTGACAGAATTAAATATACAAAGACTGTTAAAGTAAGAAATTCAGTATTTTTGAGCTTCTGTATTCATATACAGCAGTAAAAACTAAGAGAGGTTAAACCTAACAGGCTCAGTTTGGGTCTCACACACCTGAGTAACAATTATTCTGAAAATCAATCCACACATGCAAAAAGTGCATATTTAATAATATAAACATAGCACTGATGGGGAGTAGCAAGTGTGATTTGTTCCTGCTTATCTAACGTGTTAAACTGCTTTGAATAATTTTAATGAGAGACATCTAATCTGAACTGAATTTCCATGTAGCCAAAAAAGGAAGCTCATTTCTTTAACTCTGATCCTATTAACTGTTAAAGGTAGGAAAATAACACAAACTGCCAAGCTGAATCCTACCGAGTTTGTACATTCAGACTCAGATTTATATGCCCTTAACACATCATTACGTAACGTTTTAGAGCTTGGGAAACAAAAGATAGACATTTGGAGCACACCTACTTTCTGGTCTGAACTGTTTCTTATCTTATTTTTAATGATTCATGCAAAAGGTTTTCCACTAAATTGCATTGTGTCGTTCCATTTCTTTGTAAAATCTAATGAGAGAGGGATGGATGGATGGATTAGGTTCATGCAGCTTAAATGCAGTGCTGCATTTAAAACAGTGCTGAAGATTCTTCGCCAGCTTCTCGCTGTGTGTGAATTTTTGTTTATCTTCTGCCTTATGCTGCCATGAGTATTTCAAGATCACTATCTTTGACATTTCCACCGTCTCTGAGTCGTTTTTGATTTTGGTTCCTTAACAACCTTTGCATTCATCGCTGTGTTGACCTCGTATCTGCGTTTGAGTCCTTTAACCTACTCACCAATTGTGACACTTGCTCAGCCTTTTCTCATACTGTAAGGACGGCCAAATGCAGTCGCTTTTCAACAACACGAATCACTTTGAAAAGCACCAGGCAAGTACAGGTGGCATCAGAAAATGGAGGACAAATTGATTCAGTGTAAGATCTGGCTGCACAAAACAGCATCCGCCTACACCACTCCATCTGAATGTGTGATTTAGAGTCTATTTTCTCCTCGCTGCGTCCATAAAGCTGCAGCTCTGTTAGGAATGAAGAAATTGATGACGATGGGGAAGGTTGAGTGTTTAGGAGGGGGGGTCCTGTTCTGGTCTGGCGTGATGCTCGGTGAGTTAATTAAAGCTGCTGAGCAGGTATTTCTGGATTAGGAGTGGGTGTGTTGAAAGGGTCTCTGTTGGCCTTTTTCATGAAGTCATCATCCCATGACTGCGAGCGTTAATGTGCTGAATGTATCTCTAAATGTGCGGGGCTCCATGGAATTTGCCTGATGTGCTTCATGTCTTTGTTATGACTGACACTTTATTGGATTTGTTGTATTTACAGGAACAGCATCTCATAAATATGCTGAAATGATGCCATGAAGGACAGTAAATTAAAAAGTCTTATTCAGAACACTATTATATTTTCTAAAGTTATAAAGCAGTATTTCCTAATTTATAGGGATGCACAATAATATTATTATCTTATAATCATTCTTATCTGACCGATATCATGATGAATAACAACAATAGCATGTTTGGTGGTGTGGACGTTGTTTTTTTAATTATTATTATTAAAGCATTCCCACTCATCCATGAGACCTGCACTCTTTGAATTTGACTAAACAAGTGTTTAATTAACATTGTATTTTTAACATAAAACACCAGCACTGGTAATCTAACACTTTTGATTATGCTCTGTAGATTTCGATTCATTCCCTAAAAGATTAATTATGGAAAGTATTTTTGTCTCTGCATTTAATATTGTCTTTAAATCCTGGTTCTCTAAGATGCAAATACAAGTAAAATGTCTTGCCTAGGAAAAAACTGTATTGAACAATTATTTTGCGGTAGTTTACTGCCAGTTGTCAGTCTTGATTGTGACAATAGAAGAAGACATCAAATTGACAATAACAGTATGTTACTCCTGGAATTCCACCGTAAATTTACAGCCATTTCTAAGAGTGTGAGCTTAATTCAAGTGGCATCAGTATAATTGGAGAAAACGACTTTCTGACTGGAAATATCTGGAAGCAGAACCTAATATAAATAGATGTTCATTTCACATATGATTTCTGATTATATATTTTAGCAAATGTTGGCTTAAGAATAGTTTTTCTTTGTTAAATAATATTAAATCTTCTTTTTAAGAGTCAACTGTTTTTGGTCTTTTTTAAGAGTATTGATGTTACGGCCTTACATTTTTGCTTTTCTTATTTCCAGGTATATGTTCTCGGCTATCGGTTATTATCAGTTAAAGTTATTGTGCATTTCTAATTTGTGAATTTTAATCAGAAATAGGTGGGCGACATGTCACAATATTTTGTGGGACTATTGCAATAACAATTAAAACTACGGTTTTGCTTTTAGATAACTGCATGACAGCATGCATAGAGTCATTCCTGTTTGAAACAGGCTTTTTCAGGAAGAAGAAATGTGATTTGTATCACTAAACTTCAAATAGAGACTCAAATAGTCATATTTTCAAACGTACCAATATTTATTGAAGAAATAGGGCATTTTAGTCAGGTGCCTTTTAAAATTAAGTGAATTTTATTGTGACAACCATAAATCAAAATTCACAATAAATGATAAACGGTGCGATAAATGGCATTCAAATTATCTCAGATTACAAAAGATATTCATCATTTTAGACCTGTCACACATCAGGGATTACTCCATTAAAGAATCAAGTAACGTTAAAATATCAACATAATTATTCTACTTCAGCATGACTGTGAAAAACATCATGGAAATGTGGATATCTGTGGGAATATTTGGGAGATTTTTTGTCTTCCATCCCACTCCTCCCCACATATATTCAGTTATGTCACTCTAAAACATTCCCCCATTTCCTCTCACATATGCTCTCTCCATCTCTCTCTCTCTCACACACACACACACACACACACACTCACACACGCACGCAGAGACACACCATATGGTTGAATGTCAGACAGCTGCAAGACCTGAAGGAATGTGGTTGGGCTGGTGTTGCAGAAAACGACGTGGCTGGTGATTATAATTGCTCGAAACGACAACAATGAGCTCCCCGTCTGCACGCATGTACGGGTCGAGCAGGATGCGTGCGCGTGGGTGCGACGTGTCAGCGCGTGCGCGCCGACTTGTCATTTTGTACGTGTGTCTGTGTGTCACTTTGCGAGAGATACTCAGCTGTCACATCTTTCCACCAGACAACAGCCCCCTTTGAATATTCATTATTGTGGTGGAATGATCCCGAAAAACCTTAATGAGTTCACATCGTTAACAGCTCAAACGAGGTGATGAACAAATGCATTGCAGCTTTTTTTTTTTTTTTTTTCCCCTGCTCAGATACTTAAGAAAATCCTGCCACTACACAATAAGAAATAATATTACATCATTTTATTAAATAAGAATATCCTCTGCGTGTTTCCTTGCACTTCATCAGTAATTTTTAGAGAACAATGAACAATGACGGTAACACATAGACTAGCTAATTCTGCTGCGTAAACTCTTATATGTCTGTTAAAATTCAGGCTATGTCATGCTTTGAGATTACATTGAAAACAGCCTCTGACGAAGAAGAGAAGGAGGCAATGGGATGAATCTGTCACCTAGTGGTTAAATTAAGGCATGACAGAAAAATCTGAAATAACTTGTCCTCTGACAGCATATTTCTGAGACCTTTTAAACCCTAATTTTTAGTAAAATATTGTCAAAGTGAGATGGATTTTAGAAACACAGATACAATTCAAGGTAGTTACACTTAAAATGATCCCAAGATGCAGTCTGAGTAGGACAAAAAAACCTGAAATCTTTTGAATTTTCTAAACATTTAATGCATTTTTCGACTAAATAATCGGTTAAGAAAAGATGTGGATAGCCTAGCTTTCAATAGAGAACACAAACAAATTTGCAGTAGGTGCAGAAAATAGTCTGTAATTTTTATACGTCAGTCTTTATATTTAAAAGATACCTTGTAGTTGGCTGTAAGCATCCTTTCAGGGAATGACATGCAAGTTTAGCAATGCAGTTCAAAACATCTGGTTTCCAAAAAGTAGCTTGTAGATTTGATGAAATTGTCTTTAAAGTTAAAGGTGCCATATGTAGGTTAAAGTAACACTTTTGAAAGTGTTAAAAGATTGACACCCATTTTTTTTGTTAAATTAACATTGATCTATAATACTGAAATGGGTTTAGGAAAAGTTTAACTTTCCATTTCTGTGTATTGTTTTGAATATTTTCCACTGGATTTGATTGATAATTGCACCTTGTGGGGTCAATTATTTACTTTTTTAACACCACATTATGTTTTGTGATCAACACTACACTGGTGTTACTTTTAATATATTTTAACACTAACACCGTTGTAAATGCTAATGTGACACTCTGTGTTGTTGAATTTAACACCAGCTGACTTGGACACATATAGACACTTTTGGGTGTTAATTCAACACTTGCATTTTAAGTAATCCATAAATAAATTCACCACAGTAATCTGGAAAGTAATCACTAAAATTCTAAATACTAAAGTTACAGAAAGGAACGTCTGAATTCACATATGTAACCTGTAATTTCTATCCAGGAAGCTGTATGTTCTCGTAAGTAACCACAATGCTCCTGAATGATACCTGTATGCTTAAAATTTATTTTATAAATGCATTGTATAATCTATTGAAATAACTTGAAGGTCCTGTGCTTCTTGACATTTAAATACAAATTTAAACATCTGCAAATGAAAATGACTGAAAAATTTTTTAATGCATTTTTTTTTTAATCTTTGGACCATGCTAAGCTGTAATCATTACAACTCACTGAACAGGAGCAGAAATGCTCAACTTTACCGAGAAAGACGCCACAAACAGTCACAAATCTTCAAATATTTACTCAAACACATTCAGCATATTTTCTCTAAGAATAACAAGTTGCATTTTACATGTTTGCATTTAATATAGTTCCACAATTACCACTTAAGTAGTTTACAAGAGGAAAAAAATAGAGGTCCTGAAAAGCAACACAATATCTTGTGCATCTACAGCCTACATCACTCAATACCACATACTATCATATCACACATGTCACACATTAACACTTGTTTTAGTAGCATTTAGTCATACTAAGATGCAAAAATGTAGTAGGTCAAGCTCTCTTTTAAATGATAAATACTCTGTGTGACCTTCAAAGAGGCAACTCTGGTCAAATGCTCTGCTTGTGTTATGCTGAGTAGATGATTAACTTCACTGAAGTTGCAGTAAAAAATGAAAGAAATGTGACCTACATGCAAAAGTTTTACTTGTTCCTTCTGAAATGGCGAAAAAAAAAAAAACTCTGTACAAAGACACAAAACCCAAGACATTTTCTCAACAAAGTAAAATCTGTTTTTTAGGGTTCTTTGTAACAATTTCTAACATTATTGTGGTAAAATTCATGAACATCAGTTTTGCTTTAAAACACCTGTTATGTACAACGTAAGGAGCTGTTGTCAACCTGTTTTGAGTGCAGCTTCTTTCATGCTAATAAAACAGAGAACATAGAAAAATACATTCTGTTTTGCTACAGGGAAACAGATTTTTTTTTTTATTTTGTTCACCAAGCTACTCTCAAACGCCTCGACTTGTCAACAGGTTGTTTTACAAGAAATCAAAGCAAGAAAATTAAGAAATTAATATTTTATGTCCATTAAAGATAGGTTTTATCAGTGTGATAAAACAAAAATGTAATGGAGGGAATTAAAACTGAAAGCCATTGATCAAATATTATAATTGGACATAAATAATCTCCAGTGATGCTTTTCCAACACCCTCTAGCACCCTCTTGTGGTAATATTTCACACAACAGTCTGAGCAGTCATTATCAGAGCACTTGCACCATTTTGGGCAGTAGCCAGCCCAATGATCAATATCAGACAATTAATTACAGTTCATAATGAAAATTAATATGGTGAAATAATTCAGATCAGTCACATCCAACAATCTAGAAATGAAAATGTGATGAAAATGGCATTAAAAAAACAAAAAAATGTCAAATCTACATTTACACCCGTCCTGGAAACGTTTGTGCCAAATTGTTGGATAGGAATTGCATTTCATTAAAGTGACTCTGAACTTTGCAGAAAACTCTTTGTCATACACAAAGTGCATTAAGGCAAAATGTCTCTCTATGTATCCTTCAAAAGTTGATCCATTTGGAGAACCTTCAAATCTGATTTAAAGTTGGTCTCATTTATATCAGATTAAAGACGAAAATCAAGCAGATTTTTCCACCGATGTTTGGAGGCAGATGTTCACGGTTCTTTAACACCAGCAGGCTTTCTGCTGGTCTCCACTCGAACCGTCACACAGTCCCTCCTCTTCCTCCAGAGCAGTGAGATTCAGCTCGTCGTTGAGGGATATCCGGAGTAGATCCAGGTCCTTTTTGTTGGCTGCCAGCACCTGCTCAGCCAGTCGTGTAAAAGTCTTTGAACCAAAACAAAAAAGAAAAACAGTTGGGATAAAATGTTGATTGCGAAACTTTCAGTGTCTGTCAGATTATCTCACCTCTGTTATGTTGTGATTGGTGAAGGCACTTGTCTCAAAGAAGTCCATTCCATAGGCCTTGGCCAGCTGAAAGAGAATAACAGCATTTTTATTTTAAAACTTTTCAATTCGTGAAAGTCAATCAAGTTTAAAAACGATAATTGGTTCCACTTGTTTAGGCTAATGCAAGATTTTCTAATCTAAACAAGTTTAAAATTGTACCTACAGAGTAAAATATTGCATATATTCACCGAAATGCTTCTACAAGTTGTACTAAATCCCTTGTTTTCCGGACTATAGAGCGCACCTTACTATAATCCGCATCTAAGTTGCTTTTAAAAACTGGAAACGTACATATATAAGCCGCACTGGGCTATAAGTCGCATGGTTCAAAGCGGCTCTTAGTCCGAAAAATACGGTACTTTTAATGTTCATGATTGACTACAGTTGTATCAGCCACTGACAACATTGGGAAAGTCCAACCGGTTAAGAAAGTCTTTTGAACCGTTTTCTAAAAACCTGGAGATTCCCTGATCAAAAGATAACAAGGTACGTTATTTGTCTGTTTTGTAATTTTGCCAAATTCTTGGAGAAAACCCAAACATTGATCCTGATAACAACTTCTATAATGTCAGCAATGATAGTTGTCACTATTACAGCGATGATCAGTTCAA